>NC_073302.1:360222174-360307174 GCF_027595985.1 Sorex araneus | reverse complement strand
CCATGTGTGGTCCCTGGTCAATATCAGCATCAATTCCAACTGGGAGGTTGTGAGGAAAGCAGAATCTCAGGTGTCAGCCCAGACTGAGAGTCTGAGCTATTGCACCATCTCTGGGTGCGTCAATAAGTGCAAGGCACATTGCCTAGAAGACGTAATGAAGTCAGATGTTTCCTTCTATTTGTTGACTGTGACAGCCACTAGAGGTGACTGAATCAGATGTGTTGTGTTGGCAACACAGACATCCACTAGGGCTATAATTTGGAGAAATGATAAACATCTCTTGAGACAAGAACGAAACAAAGTACAACACGACCTTCATTTGCATTTGAGCTACACGCCCAGAAAATGCAGAGCATAATAAATGATGCAAAAACATCTCACATTTACATGTAAAATGGAGTCTGGCTTTTAGTCTATATAATTATGAACCAATTTTATATCCACAATGTAGAGGTTTTGTTTCTGATTTCTATATATCGAAGAGAATATTTGAATGTAGCACAGGATCATGCCTAAGTATTCGGACTTTTTCTTCTTTTCTACCAAAGCTCTCACCCCTGCCACTTCCAGGCACAATTTGGACTAGCACAAAATTTTGTTTGAGGGAGTTGATTTGGCCCCTCTAAAACTGGCAAGGTGGTTCTATTTGCTCTCAGATCAGGTTTGTGGGGAGGGGACTGCTGGACTTTTTCAGGGATTTTATACAGAAGACAAGCCTAAAACTATGACTCCCATGGAGCAGTCTCAATACGTAGAATGTATTTATGTCTGTTAAAGTTAGTGATGTTATTGTGAAGATGAAAGTGTGCAGATGTGTTTGTTATATTGATAATTGCCAGAAGCCTGGGGACCTTGTCATTTCTCTTCGCAACTAGCCCAACAGTTCTTAAATTTAGCAGACAGCAGAATCACTGGAGGAATTTTTAAAGCAGACGGCTAAGCCTATCTCCAGAGTCTCTGGAAGCCTCATGTGGACTTTAGAATCTTTAGTTCTAAGAAGCTCCCAGAGAATGTTTATTAAATTGGTCAAGACCCAAGGATCATGCTCTAGATCCGCTAACCTATAAATAAGTGTGAGTGAAGAAATTATATCAATCAGTCAACAGACAGAGGAGTTGCAAGGTATAGTCACAAGTCAGACATCATTGTTCCCTTTAGGAAAAAATATTTGAGGGTTATAATAAACAGGTAACTATGGAAAAGTGTCAGTAGAAAACAGTAGGCATACTTAAAGTGGAAATTGCACAAAGATTAAGGGAGATGATCTATAGTGGTGTGGACAGTGTTCATTGAACCATCAGATGTGAGGCTTCAGGAATTAGCAAGAACAGGAAGGCTTTGCCGAGTCTGGACCAGACGGACAAGGCAGGGGGCTATTACAGAGAGAGTGAGAGATTTAGCGCTGAAGAAAGAATGATGCTATTCCAGTAGTATTCTACAGAGATGGAGTGGTAGGGGAAAGTGAACCTTCTTTCTCTGCCCAACTTTCCAAGCTCCTCAATGAATCTGGTAAAGGGCTGCCAGATAAATGATATGAATTATAGTTAATACTACATTTCAAATCAATATGAAATTTCTTTTAAGTGTAAGTGCAATATTTTTGACATATTACTAAAACACAAAAACAAAAACAACCCCCCCAAAAAAAAACCCACAAAGAATCCTTGTTGATGTGAAATTCAAAATGGGCATATATATTTTGTTGTTACTTCTGACCACCCTCTCCTCACAGACCAGAGCCAGAAAGCAGGGGGTGATGAGCATTTTAGTCCATAGAACATGAGACCTCCTGAGTGAGGTAGGTATAGAAATGACAGAGTTCAAGGAGGAATTTTGAAATTTGGAAATAGTCACATATTGACATGATCTAGTAGAGAAAGCTCATGATTCCCAGACATGGGACACGTTCTCAAGAAGCTTTAGAGAGGCCTAGAGTAAAAACAGTGTAGATGGGCAGTCTTTAGTGCCCAGGCACTGTGGGTTTCTCCATGCCCCCTCTGAGATTTCACTCTCAATTTTTACTGTCCCCAACCCCAATGCTGATCCTTCCTGCTCCAAACATTAGGGTTATCTGAGTAGTGAGTTAATTGGGATCACCCTGGATCTAGAAGGAGGTGTCCCCAAACCAGATCCACACGGACCATATAGCTTTCTTCTTTCGGTGAAAGGGATTACAAATTCTCATGAAATTCAAAACTCCCAAACAAATTCTGAAAGTTCTTGGTACCGCAAATTCGCCAGCCTACCTTTGACAGATTTATTGTCCCACTGAGAAGGACACTGACACAGGGAATTTGCTCTTTCTGTTGGAACACAAAGCCACTGATTATGCTCCCCTGGCACATTTCAAGATAAAGAATTCTAGGGATTATATGCTCTAGTCCTATAATCACTCACATAAGGCTACCTAATAAAGCCTGCTTCTTACTCATATGCTTAATGCTGCAAAATTTATCCTGAACCCAGCAAAAATATTTACTATGAACACAGAGATACTCACAGTACATGCCTCATACAAGTCAGTGCACTCTTGTCTTTATACTTGGTATATAGTCTTCCTGCAATATATTTTCCAAATATGTGTTTATGACCCACTCTTTCATTTCACCGTGATATGTGCTAAAAGTCTCCTTACTAATAAGACTTTTCTTAGCCACAAAAGAACCCCTGTAGTTTTGTGAAAATCCTGTCCCCTGTTTTTCTTTCAGTTTGCTATATTCATTTATTGTCTATCTTCCCCAAATAGTACGTATATTACTTGAGTTGAGACTTTAGTTTGTTTCCTTTTATATATTTACAGCATAGAAGAGTACCTACAATGAAGAAGGTACTCAAAATATTTGTTGATCAATGTATCACTGTATCATCATCATCCTGTTGTTCATCAATTTGCTCGAGCGGTCACCAGTAACGTCTCCATTGTGAGACTTGTTGTTACTGTTTGTTGATACAATACATAAATTAAAACAAGAAGAGTCTGGGAGCTGGAGCGATAGCACAGTGGGTAGGGCATTTGCCTTGCATGAAGTCGACCTGGGTTCGATTCCCAGCATCCCATATGGTCCCCTGAGCACTGTCAGGGGTAATTCCTGAGTGCAGAGCCAGGAATAACCCCTGTGCATCGCCGGGTGTGACCCAAAGAAAGCAAAAAAAAAATACAAGAAGACTAGCATGTACACAATAAATCATAGGCATAGCACAATTGGAAACTGGAATTCCATTTAGGAATGTAAATCTTTGAGGAAGGAAGAGTTTATTGCAACTTGAATTTGGTTAGAGGAATGATTGGAACAAGCCATAGTAAGATAGGTCTTAGAGAATGGGCAGGACTTGATGGTGCATTGAACTTTCTGGGTTAGCAGAGAAAAGAATCCTGGGTGCATTGCAGTATGAGTAGTTGAGTTATTAGCATTTCCTTTCACTGAGATGGAATGGGATTATAGAACAGGATACTGTGATAGGCTGAAAAGAAAATCAAGAGTTTGGACAATACGTTTGAGATATTGGGCCAGTGTTGCTGTCCAGTACACATTAGGTTATAATAGGTATATCTCCAAGGGAAGGATCATAGTAAAGATACAAACTGGGGAGTATTTTATGTTTTCAAAACAAAGAGACCATTTACATTCATTTAGGGTATAGAGCAGAGGTTCTGAGGGAGTCCTGCAACCTTTCAGCATCTTAAGGCCAATAAGAATAGAAAATACAAGAAAATGGACTAAGATAAAATATCCAGTGAGGGAAAGAAAAACAGAAACATACCATTTTGAGGATCAAGAAAACAATAATGCAGAAGTTAAGTATGACTAATTCTACTGAGCAAATCACAATGTGTGTCAATACCTTAAAGACAAGCATGCCTTTTACTAAGTAAGTCAGCTCCTACAAAGCTAGTCTATAAAGTTCTATAAAGCTATGGAACAAAATTTACGCATAAATATTTCTATTGGAACATTAGTTCAGAATAGTAAAAACTGATGTAGCATATAATTATCCAAATATAGGAAATTTGTTAAATAATTTGTGATAAAGTCATAAAATTAAATATTATATAACTACTAAATTAAGTTTATGAAGAGTGTTTGGTAAGCTGAAAAAGTACTCATAAAATGATACAAATATAACTGTAGCACTGCCATCTTGTTGTTCATCGATTTGCTTGAACAGGCACCAGTAACGTCTCCATTGTGAGACTTGGTGTTACTGTTTTTGGCATATTAAATACATCCACGGGTAGCTTGCCAGGTTCTGCCGTGCCGGCGGGATCACTCTCGGTAGCTTGTTGGGTTCTCTGAGAGGGACGGAGGAATCGAACCTGGGTCGGCCGCGTGCAAGGCAAACGCCCTACCCGCTGTGCTATCTCTCCAGGCTGGGAGAGGCCGGTAACCCCACCTGCCTGGGTGGAGACATTACTGGTGCCCACTTAAGCAAATCGGAGATAATAAATTATTGAGTAAAAATGGCATGAAAAATTATGTACAGTGTAATCTCGATTATTCACTTATATGCATTCACTGAAAAACAATGGAAATAAATAAGCGAAAATATTAAGAGTAGTTCCCTTGAGGTTATAGCCTTATGACTAGTCATTATTATTTTTTGATCTTCCCCAAATCATTATATGCTTCTTATATCAACAGTAACCATTGAAAAATTGATCCTTAAGTTAAGTTGAAATCTATATTCCTATTGTGAATTGGTTTTTGTCCTTTATAGATATCAAAGTGTGAGCAAATTTAACTTCTATTATATGACAACCTTCAAGCATTTTAAGAGAGCTACTTGCCAGAGTAGCTTTAATACAAGCTAAAACTCTCCCTTTCAAGTTCCTGAGAAAAGAATGAACTGTGTGTCTTTCATTGCTCTTGGTAGAGAGTCTTCAACATTATATAACATTTGCTTTCTAAGCAGTCTCTCAAGATTCAGTTTTCTCACATGTAAAATAGGAATAAATTGCTAAGAGGACAGAATTTAGTGAAATGCTGTATATAAATTACATGTAATGAAAGCACTAGATAAATCTGAGGACATGAATACTTACAGAAGAGTTAGCAGAAAGAGTAGGGAAAGAGAGAAGACAAACAATTTGAGCATGTTCTGTTTTACCACTAACTAGAGTAATGGCACCAGCCAGGCATACATTTTCTCCCACCAAAGGTATTATAACAGCTTCTTGTACTGTCTCCAGGACAATAAAAATGAGGTGGGGAAAAAAATGCAAGCACTGTTGACACATGTGAAAGTACCAAATTTATACACTATTTCCACACTGAGACCTTCTCCTCCCAATATCCCCCACTCACCCTTCATGTGACAGAATCCTCCAAGAATGTGTGATGCTCTCACAAGTAGGTCACATGGCAATGCACACATGACTTTTCCCAATGCAGTTCAGCCAGATCATCGTCTCTGAGTGTGATACCACCCATGTCAAAGTCTGAGGAACAAAGACTAATTTTCTCAACTGTAAATACCTGCTTACTCTTTAGGGTTCTCATCCAGCTCATTCTGATAATTTGAGTAGAGTGTACATGATTTCATGTCATATTTAACTTTCTATATGATTTCAGGCATAGCATAGATTTTTTTCTAATTTCTTCATTTATTAAACAAACTTAATAATAGTTATTACATTTGATGGATTAAGTGACTGAACATAAACAGTTCTAACACAAACTCTGTTACACAGAAGGAAGGAAGTAATTTCTTCCCCCTTTCTCTTCCTATTTTTCTTCTTTTCTTTTCTGAGTTGAGGCACATTATTTTTAAAAAATTTTTTTATTGAGTCACCATGTGGAAAGTTACAAAGTTTTCAGGTTTAAGTCTCAGTTATACAATGCTCAAACACCCATCCCTTCACCAGTACACATATTCCACCACCAAGAATCACAGTATAGCTCCACCCCGTCCCCCCACACCCCTAGCCCCCCCACCCCTAGCCCCCCCCCGCCTGCCTGTGTAACTGATAAATTTCGCTTTACTTTCACTTTGATTGCATTTAGTATTTCAACAAAACTTACTATTATTGTTTGGAAAGTCTCCCCCCTAAAGTCAGACCTGCTAAAAAGGAAGCATTTGATAACTTGTTTTCCATTGCTGAGAATGAAGAGGTATGAGGTCGAGTGACCACACCAAGCAGCCTCACAGTTTTGGGTTTCTGTATTTTAGTATTTCAATAACTAAGTCCAGAGAAATATCTGTCAGAAATTGCATCACTGGCAACGTGTACTTCTCAGTTATATTATATTCCACATATGAGTGCAATCTTTCTATGTCTGTCTCTTTCTTTGTGACTCATTTCACTCAACATGATACTTTCCATGTTGATCCATTTATATGCAAATTTCATGACTTCATGTTTTCTGACAGCTACATAGTATTCCATTGTATATATGAACCAGCGTTTTTTTGACCAGTCATCTGTTTTGGGCACTCTGTTTTTTTCCAGAGTCTGGCTATTGTAAACAGTGCAGCAAGGAACATAGAAATGCAGATGCCATCTCTACTATACCTTTATGCCTCTCTGGTATATATTACCAGGAGTGGTATTGCTGGGTCAAATGGAAGCTCAATTTCTAATTTTTTGAGAATCGTCCATATTGCTTTCCAAAAGGGCTGAACCAGTCGGCATTCCCACCAGCAGTGAAGAAGAGTCCCCTTCTCCCCACATCCACGTCAACACCGGTTGTTTTTGTTTTTTGGGATGTGGGCCAGTCTCTGTGGTGTGAGATGATATCTCATTGTTGTTTTGGTCTGCATCTCCCTGATGATTAGTGATGTTGAACATTTTCTCATGTGCCTCTGAGCCATTCAGATTTCTTCTTTGGGAAAGTTTCTGTTCATTAAATCACCCTATTTTTTGATCGGGTTGGCAGTTTTCTTCTTGTGGAATTCAACCAGTGCATTGTATATCCTTGTTATCAACCCTTTATCAGATGGGTACTGCGTAAATATCCTTTCCCATTCTGTAGATTGTCTTTGTACTTTGGTCACTGTTTCTCTTGAGGTGCAGAAGCTTCTTAGTTTGAGATAGTCCCATTTATTTATCTCTGTTTTCACTTGCTTGGCCAGTGGCATGAAGCTTTGAAGATACCAGTGTCTTCAATGTCCTGGAGGGTTTTGCTGACCTTGTCTTCAATGTACCTTAGGTATTCTGGTCTGATGTTGAGGTCTTTAATCCATTTTGATCTGACTTTTGTACATGGTGATAGGTGGAGGTCTAAGCCCATTTTTTTTTTGCACGTAGCTGTCCAGTTTTGCAAGCACAATTTGTTAAACATGCTTTCCTTGCTCCACTTCACATTTCTTGTTCCCTTATCAAAGATTATATGGTCATATATTTGGGGGGAATGTGTCAGAGTATTCAACCCTGTTCCATTGGTCCGTCGCTCTGCCCTTGTTCCAGTACCAAGCTGTTTTAATGACTACCGCTTTGTAGTAGAGTTGGAAGTTGGGGAGGTTGATTCCTCCCATTTTCTTTTTCCCAAGAATTGCTTTAGCTATTCGTGGGGGCTTATTGTTCCATATGAATTTCAGGAGCACCTGCTCCATTTCTTTGAAGAATGACAAGGGTATCCCTATAGGGATCGCATTGAATTTGCACAATGGAGGCACATTATTTTACAAAGATGTTCATAACAGTGTTTCAAGCAAACAATGTCCCATACTAATTCTACTACCAGTTTCAATTTTCCTCCACCATTGTCTCCAAGTTCCCTCTCATCGCCAGCCTGCCTCCTTAACAGGCATATTTTTCAGTTAGATCATTTTAATTTGGGCCGTACGTTTGCGGTATTATTGACTCTGTGAGCATATATATATATGTTTATATATGTGTGTATAATATATATATATCACCATCATACCACCAATGTGTCTAAAGTCCCTGATCCTTGGCCCTGTTATGTTCCATCACATCTTATTATCTCTCAATTCATTTCCCTCTTCCCCCAACCTTTTCATATCTAAATCTAGGATCATGTGTTTGCATACCTTTGATCCCTTGCATTTTCTTGTCATGTTTTTCTATATACCACAGATAGGGGAGAACATCCAGTATTTGTCCATGTTCTTTTGACTTACTTACCTTGGTTTCCTCCAGTTTTATCCTCATTGCAGTGAATTCCATGATTTCATTTCTTGCAGCTGCACAGCATACCATTGTGTGTGTGTATACACACACACACAACACACACACACACATATATATATGTATATATATATATATATATGGGCTGGAGTGATAGCATAGCAGTTGGGCGTTCGCCTTTCACTCGGCGGACCCGAGTTCGATTCCTCCGCCCCACTCTGAGAGCGCGGCAAGCTACTGAGATTATTGAGCCTGCGTGGCAGAGCCTGGCAAGCTACCCGTGAGTATTGGATATACAAAAACAGTAACAATAAGTCTCTCAATGAGAGACATTACTGGTGCCCGCTCGAACAAATCGATGAACAACGGGATGATAGTGACAGTGATAGTGACAGAATCCATTTATCTGTCAGTAGCTATGTGGGTTGATTCCATATCCTAGCTTTTGTGACAGATACTGAATGAATAATGGTGCTTTATGTCCTTTGGAATAAATGACTTTGTGACCTGGGGCTAGATACCAAGTAGTGGAATTTCTGGGTCATATTGATCTTCTCTTCAGATTATTTTAGAAGTCTCCATATTGTTTTTCATAGGCATTGAATCAGGAAACATTCCTACTGGCAGAAGAAGAAAGTTTCTTTTTCACCACAACCTTGGCAACATAGATTGTCTCCATTTTAATTTTCGATATGTGCCCTTTTCACTGGCCTAAGATATTATCTCAATGTCATCTTGATTTTGATATCCCTGGAAGTAAGAGACAATGAACAATTTTTCATATGCTTACTGTCCAACTGCCTATCTTCCAACAAGAGTCTTTTCACTTTATCTCCCCATTTATGCTAGGATTATTGAAGTTTTGTTGTTGGTGATTTTTTTTTAATTTTTAATGAATCACCATGAGATACAATTACAGACTTAGGAACTTTAATGATTACATTTCAGTTATACAATGATCGAGTACCCATCCTTCCACCAAAGCCCATTCTCCACCACCATTGTTCCCAGTAACCCTCCCACCGCCCCCCCCCCAACCCCACCTGCCTGTGTGGCAGGCACATTCCCTTTTACTCTTCTGTCTCTCCTTTTGGGTGTTATGGTTTGCAATATAGGTACTAAGTAGCCATCATATTCGGTCCATAGTCTAATTTAGGCACACATCTCCCATCCTGAGTGAGCCTTCCAAGCATCATTTCCTTGGTGGTCTCTTATTTATCTCAGCTGCCTTTTCCCCCAGAATGTAAGGCCGGCTTCCAAGCCATGGAGCAATCCTCTTGGCTCTTATCTCTACTATCCTTGGGTGTTAGTCTCCTGTTGTGTTGCTTTATATTCCACAAATGAGTGCAGTCATTCTATGTCTGTACCTCTCTCTAACTCATTTCACTTAGCATGATACTCTCCATGGAGCAATAGCACAACAAATAGGGAATTTGCCTTACATGCGGTCAACACTGGGTTTGATTCCTCCATCCCTCTCAGAGTGCCCAGCAAGCTACCAAGAGTATCCCGCCCACATGGGCCAGACATGTAGCCAGGGAAGCTACATGTGATGTTTTTGATATGCCAAAACCAGTAACAACAATCTCACAATGGAGATGAACAATGGGACACAAACCGATGAACAACGAGACAACAGTGCTAAGTGCTAAGGATACTCTCCATGTCGATTCACTTATATATAAATTTCATGACTTTATCTTTTCTAACAGCTGCATAGTATTACATTGTGTAGATGTACACAATGTAGATGGACACTTGGGTTTTTTCCAGATTCTGGCTATTGTAAATTAGTGCTGCAATGAACATACAAGTGCAGATATTATTTATACTGCAATTTTTTGCATCTCTGGGATATATTTCCAGAAGTGGTATTGCCGGGTCAAATGGGAGCTCAATTTCTAATTTTTTGAGAAACATCCACATAGTTTTCCAAAAAGGTTGAACCAGTGGGCATTCCCACCAGCAGTGAAGGAGAGTCCCCTTCTCCCCATGTCCACATCAGCAAGGGTTTGGTTGTTTTTGTTCTTTTGGATGTGGGTCAGTCTCTGTGGTGTGAGATGGTATCCCATTGTTGTTTTGATTTGCATCTCCCTGATGATTAGTGATAAGGAGCATTTTAATGTGCCTTTTGACCATTTGGATTTCTTCTTTGAGAAAGTTTCTGTTCATTTCATTGCCTCATTTTCTGATGGGGTTGGATGTTTTCTTTTTGTGGAGTTCAACCAGTGTCTTGTAAATTCCTTATATAAACCCCTTATCAGATGGGTATTGGGTGAATATCCTTTCCCATTCTATATAATGTCTTTGTATTTTGGTCACTGTATCTTTTGAGGTACAGAAGCTTCTCAGTTTAAGATAGTCCCATTTGTTTATCTCTGGTTCCACTTGCTTGGTCAGTGTTGTTTCATCTTTGAAGTTACCTTTAGTTTCAATGTCGTGGAGGGTTTTGCCGACCTTTTCTTCAATGTACCTATGGTTTGTGGTCTGATGTTGAGGTCTTTAATCCATTTTGATCTGACTTTTGTGCATGGTGTTAGGTAGAGGTATGAGCCCATTTTTTTTGTATGTAGCTGTCCAGTTCTGCCACCACCATTTGTTAAAGAGGCTTTCCTTGCTCCACTTCACATTTCTTGCTCCCTTATCAAAGATTAGATGATCACATATTTGAGGGTGTGTGTAAGGATATTCAAAACATGTTCCATTGGTTTGCGGCTCTGCCTTTGTTCCAATACCATGATGTTTTAATTATTACCATTTTGTAGTAAAGTTTGAGGTTGGGGAAGGTGATGCCTTTCATTGTCTTTTCCCCAAGAATTGCTTTAGTTATTCATGGGGGTTTGTTATTTCATATGAATTTTAGGAGTGTTTGATGGATTTCTTTGAATAATTTCATGAATTCTTCATGTATCCTTATAGGGATCACATTGAATCTGTATGCTTTGGGGATTATTGCTATTTTGACAATGTTAATTCTCCCAATCCATGAACAGAGTATGTATTTCCATTTCCTTGTGTCCTCTTTTATTTCTTGAAGTAGCATTTTGTAGTTTTCTTTGCACAGGTCCTTTACGTCCTTAGTTAAGCTGATTTTGAGGTACTTGATTTTCTGAGGTGTGATTGTGAACAGGATTGCTTTTTTCATATTGCTTTCTTCATTCTCATTATTCGTGTGTAGGAAAGTCATGGACTTTCGGGTATTGATTTTATAACCTGAGACTTTACTATAGAAGGCTGTTAGTTCTATTTTTTTAAAATTTTATTGAATTTAGAAGCTTCTTGGTAGAAGCTTTAGAGTTCTCTAAATATAGTATCGTATCATCTGCAAATAGTGAGAGCTTGATTTCTTTCTTTCCTATCTGGATGCCCTTAATATCTTTTTCTTGCCTAACCGCTATTGCAAGTACTTCCAGTACTACATTGAATAGAAGTGGTGAGAGTGTGCATCCTTATCTTGTCCTTGATCTTAGAGGAAAGGCTCTTATTTTTTCCTTATTGAGGGTAATGCTTTCCATAGGCTTGTGGTATATAGCTTTGACTGTATTGAGGAAAGTTCCTTCAATATCCATTTTGGTGAGAGTTTTCATCATGAACAAATGCTGGATCTTATCAAATGCTTTCTTTGCGTCTATTGACAAGATCATATGGTTTTATCTTTTCTGTTATTGATATGATAGATTATGTGATTGACATCCAAATGTTAAACCATCCTTGCATCCCCGGGTTGAATCCTACATGGTCATGTATATGATCTTTTGGATGAGTTGTTGGATTCTATTTGCTAATGTTTTGTTGAGGATCTTTCCATCCATGTTCATCAGGGATATTGGCCTGTAACTTTTCTCTTATTTCTTTTTTGTGGTGTCTCTCTTTGCTCTTGGTATTAGGGTGACATGTGTCTCATAGAAACTGTCTGAGAGTGTTTGTTTCTTCAATTTCCTGGAAAATCTTGAAAAGAATGGGCAAAAGGTCTTCTTTAAATGTTTGAAAGAATTCTCTAGTGAATCCATCTGGGTTCAGTTTTTGAATCCATTTTGCCACACTGTGTCTCTGAATTGGTGCATTTAGACCATTGACATTGAGAGAGATTATTGTCATGGGGTTTTGAATCATCTTTCTGTAGAGGTTTGATGTACTTTTATGGGGTTTGTCTTGTCTTACAGTAACCCCTTTAATCCTTTAAAGGTTGGTTTTGAGTCTATAAAGTTCCTGAGTTGTTGTTCATCTATGAAATAGTGTATTGTTCCTTTGAGTTTGAATGAGAGTTTAGCCTGGCAAAGTACTCTTTATGTTGTTGTGGTAGTATGGAGGTGGGATTCTCCAGTTTACTATCAGTGTACCCCTCTCACTTTGAGAAAGGATTCTGGATGAGCTCTGTCGATGGTGGTCACCTTTTCCCCCTTCTAGAGTACTACCTTCCTCTTTGGTGCTCCTCTGTTACTTATGTGAGGCCTCTACTGAAGCATCAGAAGGTGTAATCTTTTATATTAGGCTTGTTTAGTTTCTTGTGTTCATCATCATTTTGGTGAGATTGGAGCAGGCTAATGGACTTTTGACCTAATGTGATTGGGATAGCCAGGATGTTCTCAGAATTAGGTAATGGGGATTGAGTTGTGAGTTCAGAGCACTGGGAAGGGGGGAAATAACAGTGGCTGCCTGAGTAGCTGCTGTCCTGGAGGCCACACCCCCTACTGGGTTGTACCTGGGAGGGAGTTGACAATGTTGGTGCTCAAGCAGAATTTCAGTCCCACTTCTGATGCAGTGCTAATGCTTGCTGGGGAACTCCTCTGGCTGGGGTCCTGTGGGGCACCTTGACCGAGAGGGTGGTCTTGCAGTTCCCTGGGTCTCTTTTCTGGGCATGCTGACCTGGAGGCCCCCCCACTCCCCGCGTGGTACCTGGGAGGGAGTTGGCTGAGTTGGTGCCTGAGCAGAATTAAAGTCGGTGGTGATCTTTTTTTTTTTTTTTGCTTGACCCAAAGGTCAAACCCAGCGATGCACAGGGGTTACTACTGGCTCTGCACTCAGGAATTACTCCTGGCGGTGCTCAGAAGACCATATGAGATGCTGGGAATTGAACCGGGTTGGTCACATGCAATGCAAATGCCCTACCCACTGTGCTATTGCTCCAGCCCCATCGTGGTGATCATTTTTATTTTTATTTTCCAGAAGCAGCCTATCATTTTTTTAATTCTTTTATTAATTCACCATGTGGAAAGTTACAAAGCGTTCAGGTTAAAGTCTCAGTTATACAATGCAATGTATATCAATACAATGGTGATCATTTTTAATGTGTTATATCTTAGCTACTAACCCTTTCGTCTGATGTGTTGGTTGCAAATATTTCTACCATTTCATTATTGTAGACCAGTAAACTGATGTTATCCTCCCTTCCCATTCCTCCTATATGATTATTTAACCTCATTTGTGATGTTTGAGTCATTTGGGGAAAATGGTATAGAGAAAAAGCAAAAATCATCCTCTACTTTCAACCTAGAAAGCAAAGAAAAAACAAATCTCAAAGTTGGTTAAGCATATTGATGGATTTTACTACTTTTGATAAGAATTGTATCTTGATGAAAAGTTTCTTCTTGAGTTATGTATTCCGTTTCCTTCTTGGTGGTCAACTGAGAATTTGCAGTGCTCTTATTTTACCATGAATGAGATTTCCCAAAAAATATGACACTGAAATGTCTTCTGCATTATATCAGTCCATCAGATACTTTATTGATATTTGATAGGTTAGAGCCTAACCATTGCTACAATTTTATTTCAAGCCAAGGTTTTTGTTTTCTTAAAAAGATGCTCTAATTAATTGGCATGTAAATGAGGTTTTGTAGACATGGGTTTAACTGGGACTTCATGTAGTATTGAAAGACTTTCTCATCTCATTTTCAAGTCAATTTACATACTTTCACTCATAGTTCTCCTTAAACTTTTCTTTGAAGAAATCTCTTATGCCCCTGGGTGTTCTGTATATACAACTCCCTTGACCTAACACTTGTGCTTTGCTTTCCCCTGAGCAATGACATTGCCTTTGGCAAAAGTGACAAATTTCCATCACTGATTAGCCTCCTGAACGGCCCCAAGTGTCTTGGGTACTGGCTTGAATTTATATATCACTGGGTTGTATATCCTGTTATCTTTAAAGATCCCATGCACAAAATTTTGTTTAAAATGTATTCTCCCATGCAGAAAGGAATAATAATCCTTCATAAATAAAATTTCTTTCGTTTTACTATGCTAATTTGATGTAGATATATTTGGTGAACAGTGAAGTATTTTTTTCTTTATCTTTAATATTCTAATGACATTAAAAGATTATATCTGTGTGAAAGATGAGCATTCTATCTCTTGACCTACATTTTGATCACATTTCATTCTTTGGAAGAAGGAGGACAATTGACTTTTTCTTGACGTTGAATTTGGTACTTACTGATCACCTCTTATAAAGCAAAGAGCATATTTCTTTGAATAGTTAGATATCATAGTGTCATTTATTTGTTCCTTTGTTCAGAAAACAAATTTTTATGGAATGGTATTACCTGACTAGTACTTTGTTGGATTCAAATGAAAGTCTGTTTGCCTCCAAAGATTTGGTGACTTGGATAAGTGTTAGGAAAGGGTAGAGTAAGCCAAGAATTGGGAAATATGGATTATTGTCATAGGTTGGTAATATTTTGTGACCCTGAACATGTCACAGGTGAGGAAACATGGTTCAGAATCTATTTCATATTTTGATAGTTTAGGATGCCACCAAAGGAATAGAAAGATAGTAAGGCAGGAAAAGTGCTTGTCTCACATGCTGCTTATCTGGGTTTAATCCCCAGAACTCCAAATGGCCTCCTGAGCGAATTATCCCTGAGCACAGAGGCAGGAGTAAGCTCTGAGCACCAGTAGGTGTGACCCAAAATAAATGTCACTAAGTTTAAGATAAAATGTGTCTTATACACCACTAAGAAAAACACAAGTAAATTACCTAATTATGAGAGGTAATAGTTTTCTTATCCAGTTAAATTTTTTTATTTTATATAGTGAGTTGGGCTTTAGGTTCATGGCATATCATTTATCTTATATACAGCAAAGGGAAACAAATTAGAAAAATAGAATAAAACAGAAAGTAGCATCTTTTTATTTAAATGTTTTTAGCAGTTTTTATTTAAATGTTATTAATGCCAAATCTCTGTCTCTCAACATTGTCTTCATTCTCCTCTATACTTGGCTCCAGCCCCAACCAGGGTACTTTCATTCCCAAATTAGTCTATGTTTATAATTATATATATATATATATATATTACTACCCTACTGAGTTCAATTCTAATGTTTATTGTAATAGATACTGCTTCTCAAATTTGTTCTGATTATCTCATATTGTCTGAAAATATCCTGAAACTTGAGTTTTCAGATTTGTTCGCAACCCTTCTTTATCCCTATCCTTTGAGAAAAGATCTGCATATTTTTCAATCAGATGTGCACAAAAATCTTGCTATTGGCTTTGACAATTTTCATCCACTGAGGTTCTGTAGTCTTAATAGTAGTTCCTTTGAAATTTCTCTGAAAATTACCATTTTTCCCTCTTCCCCTGCCAACCTTCATCATATTACACCTGAATGTATTTGAGAGTCTCTTGAATATTTTTTTAAATCTTGTCTTTCCCAATCTTATAAATGGCAACAAAACATTCTTGAATTCTCTCTTCATCCCAGTAAATTTTTTTTGGTGGCTGAGTCTCTGATCATATTTTATGTCTAACACTCTCTGCCTGGTTTGTAAAACTCCTGTCAGTCTGGCACGAAGTCAGCCATCTCACTTTTTTTTCCTATTCTGTCCTAACCCTCTGCCACAATGACTCTTCCTGTCACCTCACAGAAGCCTTAACTCCCAAACTGTTCTCTCAAGGACTCAGGACTCTACTGCCTGCAGCTGGAGAAAAAAATATGGTCTGTAGCAGCTGCTGAAGCTGCATATTCACCTTTGAGAATTATCCTTACATTGGCCTGCTCTAACCTGCTCTCCTATAGCCCCCCTGCTCATCCAGGCAGCCAAGCCACACAACTTGGTATATACATCTTGTTTTGACTCCTTTGGGGATTTTAACCTGATTTTGAACTGTTCTCAATGATTTTGTTGATGCTGCTGAGAAAGGAATCTGGAGAACTTGTCCTAAACTTAATTTATATTCCTATTTTCATAAATCCACTTGCTAAAAATCTTGGGACCTAAACCATGTGCCTGAAAAGAACAGGCAAGATAATTTAAAGCCTTTTTCTCATTTTTTTTACTTCATTAATTTATCAAAGGTTAATGAGAATTTACTGTGCCAAGCCCTATGATAGGCAGTGGGAAGATGAAAATGAAAAGACTTTATTTCAGCTTTCTGGGACAAAGATTGGCAAATTGGGACAAGTGGGTCAAATCCAGTATACTGTGTTTTTATACAGTCCACAAACCTAAAATTATTTTCCGATTTCAGTATTAATGTTTTATCAAAATACAGTTTTATGGCTGTTTCCTCACTATAGGATTAGGCCTAAGTAGGCCTGGCTGACTTTATGGTCCACAAAGCTCAAGTTATTTACTCTCTTGCCTTGTACAGTAAAAATTTGTTGACCATTGTTTCAAACTTTCAACATTGAATGGCTAACACAAACATAAAGGCAGCTAACCACAGAGCTTAAATCACTACTTCGATAGCAGAATAGATGAGACAGTAGAGAGTGAAGATCAATTTCTTACTAGAAAATGTGTTTAAGGGGTAATATTAGAAGTGTATGGAAAGTGAAAGATTTTGTTCAGGCAAGGAAGGTTCTAGAACATTGTGTCAAAGTATAAGGGCAGGAGAAAGAGATTTGGTTTTAGGAAGAGCATGCCTTCCAAGTCTGTAGAAACAAATTCATATAGATAATTGCATAGTAATAACCCCACTCACTTGGCAGCATTTGAAAGCCCCCAAGTATTATCTTAATTAGTGTTTTTAGACCCATAGAACTAAGTTTTTCAGAGATGTTATCCAATGGGTGAAATTAACAGATTTACCTTTACCTTTAGCAGGATCACTTAGTCATTTCTTGATCTAAAAACATTTTTTTAATTGAATCACCATG
Organism: Sorex araneus; assembly: GCF_027595985.1. Classification (NCBI taxonomy): domain Eukaryota; kingdom Metazoa; phylum Chordata; class Mammalia; order Eulipotyphla; family Soricidae; genus Sorex; species Sorex araneus. The sequence goes on along the minus strand of NC_073302.1, from coordinate 360,289,984 downwards.
TGGAAAATAACAATGTTTTCAGGTTTAAGGCTCAGTTATACAATGCTGAAACAACCATCCCTTCACTAGTGCACATATTCCATCACCAAAAAAAAATCTCAGTATACCTTCCATCCCCACCCCCCTCACCTGTGTAACTGATAAATTTCACTTTACTTTCTCTTTACTTTGGTTGCATTCAATATTTCAACAAAAAACTCACTATTATTGTTAGGAGTTCCTCACTAGAGTCAGACTTGCTGTGAAGAGAAATTGCGGCCTCACGGTTTTGGATTTCTGTATTTTAGCAACTATGTGCAGGGAAATTTCTTCTAGAAATTGGATCATTGCAAGCTTGTAACTCTCATCTGTGGTCCTCATAATATGGCGTTCGCCATGCCCTTCCCCCACCGCCCCCCCTCCCCCCGGCAAGGAAAAGTCTAGAAAGAAAAACCTTTCCCCTCCTGGGCAGGCATGGGGCCTTGGCTTAGTTCTCAGTCTGGAGACAGTTTGCAAGGAGCTGCCGGTATCAAAAGTAGTTTAGCTGGCCTCTGGAATCATGCTTGTGCAGCTTCGGTGAGGCCGCACACATGCGGCCCCCGGGATCACATCTCAGCCTTGATCTAAAACATTTAAATAAGAATTTCAACTCATGTTCAGCCTGTCCAGAAAGCTCACTTCAACATGTTCAATAGTATCCATTCTTTAAGATTTGGTTAACATCCCACATCTTCCATGAGGATCAACTCTTAAGGCTTTCTTTACCTTATTTATTAGGTATTCTAATGACTGGGGAGTATTTTATACACATTTACATTTCAGCTTGCTTTCTATTACTATCTCTTAGATAAATGGGAGAGTGCCACTTTCTCCTCTTTAGATATTTTTTTCCTGTCCATTCATTCAGTAGTGAAAATGCAAGGTGGATACAAAATAGAAAAATAAAGTATTAAATAAATTGGTGGGAATCTATAGGTAAGTGATGTCATCATAGAGATAAATAGGCCAAAATGTTAAAGCAAGAAACTGAAAGTATTAACTGAAGCTATTAACAGGTGTGAGATGAACTGTGTTTATCAGGTCAATATACACACAAACTTAAGCTCTCGCTCAAATATGAGCAATGCCTCTCAGAGCATAGTACAAGGTGGAAAGGTTCATGCTGAGAGACATTGATAAGCTGGGGACACTAACAAGGCAAACTTTGTCCTGGGAAAGACTGTATAGCAAATTATTAGTGGCCACAAAATATTTCTTCTTCTATCATTATAAGCTAGAGTTTAATTTCTTTCCACTGAAATTTCAGCTTTCCTTAGTGAATGCAGCAAACATACAATTCTGGAGGCCAGGGCCAAGATTTTTGGAACACTATTTGGGGGCTTGAGACTGTGATGTGAGTGTTTGAGAGTTCTCAGACAAAGATGGTCAAGAGACTACATTAAAGTCTTCTGGTCATAGTCTCCAGCCAGAGGGAAATAATTCTGGAAACTGCACACCAGATGTTTCCATTAAATACTACTACTTGATCAATAGCAATACCACCTACACAGAAATATCACCCTCTCAAATCTTGCCCAAGTTCTTTTTTGAAAATTAATCCATGAATTAATTTATAATTTTTATCAAGGTAGTGGAATTTACAGTACTGTTAATTGTACTTTTTATCCATGCATCATTCCAATATCACACCCATTACCAGGATGCCTTCTTCTCTCCACTGTGTTTCAACGGTTTCTGCTAGCACCACCATACCCCCAAAAAAGCTCAGTTCTATAGACAAATCTCCAGTTCTGATTACTTTGGCCATTTTCTGTTTCCTTACTACGTTTCTTTATAGCCCACATATGTGAGAAATATAAAGAATACATACTTTTTAACTGACTGTAAGGTAAGAGATGGATTGTGAAACCTGTGGAAAGAAAGAAGGGCATAGGAAATGTTTTTATGGGAATAGTGAATTAAAAAATTTATAAAATGTGCTTTTAACTTAGAAATTGGTTTTCTCTTTCCACTATTTTAAACCACAGTTCAGGTCAGACAATAAAATGTTCTTTTTGGTTTGCTTTTGTTTACCATTTCCAAAGTCTTACCAGACCAAAAGAAGAGAATGGCAACTCATTTTAAATTAAAAATTGAAGTCACAGAAGTGTTCTTTTTACAAAACTACAACACATAAAAATCCCCTTCTTTCATAACTTCTGACCCTGTTTCTGATTCCACTGAAAAACCTGAAGCAATCAAAGCAGAGGTTTTCTCCGATCTTGTAACTACTCAAAGATCATGATCAGTGCCTTAAGCTTATGCACCTCTCATGTGACCTTTTCTGAGTGTCTTTTCAGCTAAAGACATGACCTTGCTTGATCCTAGATTTTATGCCTTTTATCCCTCCTCTAGTAATCATCACACTTTCCCCACACGTCCAATGTTCTTTGTCATCAATTTCCTTTTTCTCTGAATCTTGTACATTGGCCTATAATGTGCTATTATTTATGCAATATCAGAAAAATATTTACCTTGAACCAGTACTCCTTTCAGCCACTGAGACATTTATCTGCATCTCTTTTCAATAAAACATATTTTAAAATCTTGTTTCTATTCCCTTTTCTCCCATTTCTCACCTCTCATTTTCTCTAAATTCACTGAAATCAAACTTTTGACAATACCACATCACCAAAGCTGCTCTTGTAAATATCATGTGACTTTTGCATTACTAAATTGAATAGTTCTTTATCCATTCCCATAATACTTGCTCCAGCAATAAATTTTGACACAGTTATTCTCTTTCTGGAGATTTTTTCTTTGCTCTTGACTTGTAGGACATAAAACTCATTTTTTCCTCTTACCTCACTGGACAATTTCTTTGCTACTTTCTTATTGCTACCATTTCCTTGCTAGTACTTACATGTATTTTCTCAGCTTCATAGTTTTTTTGTTTTTTTTTTTTTTTTGCTTTTTGGGTCACACCTGGCAACGCACAGGGGTTACTCCTGGCTTTGCACTCAGGAATTACCCCTGGCTGTGCTCAGGGGACCATATGGGATGCTGGGATTTGAACCCGGGTCGGCCGCGTGCAAGGCAAACGCCCTACCCGCTGTGCTATCTCTCCAGCCCCACAGCTTCATAGTTTAGTGTATCCTGAAAATTTCTTTTTCATTTCTCTACATTCATTCCCCAAGAAATATGTTTTAATGCTGTGGTTTTAAAAACTCCACTGTGTCTATGAATTTAAAATTTGCATCCCTAATATGGGTCTTCTCTAAATTTTAAACCTACATAATCCAATTTTAGGTTCAAGTTGAGAAGTCAATAAGATGATAAGTGTCCAAAGTATATCTCAATGTGTATTTTCAAAATGGAATTCTCAAATTATCCCCCAACTTACTCTCTTAAAGTTTTCTCTAACCAAGTAACTAATGTCTCTGTTCTTAAAATTAATTAAGACATACCCTTGGCTCCTTTCCTATGATTACATCTCATACTCAGCAAACTAATAAGCTAAACCCATAAGTTCTACTTTCAAAATATACTGATAATCTGACTCTTTGTTATAACGTATTACTGCCAACCTGATTCATATCACCATGGGTACTGTTCTACTGTTGCTAAAGCTTTGAAGTGTTCTTCCTATTCCATACCTGTCTTTTACATACATATTCTCAACAGAGCAGCTTGAGTAACATTTTAAAAATCTAAGCCAGGGTCTATCAATCTGTTTTCAAAACTTCCAAAGACTTCTTGTCTCAGGATACATAATATATATTCTGGGTCTTAGATAAGGGAAAATTTTTACTTTTAATTCACACTCAGAAAAAGATAAGGAAGGAGGAAAGTTTGAATAATTTTAATAGCCTACCCATGAATCTAGTCTCTTTTTCACAGTGTGAGAAATATTTACAACAAAAATGATAAAATATATCTGAAGCTTGTGAAAGATCGGAAATGTATACTATGTTAATTAATGGGAAAAGTCACTACTCAGTTTTAAATAGGTATCCTAGATAAAGTTTCACTAGGTCTATGAGAAGATATGCAAGATATACATTGATTGATGCATTGATTATAACAAAAATAGCAAAAATAAAAAGTAAAGGTAGCACAAATAATCAACAGAATAGAAAAATTGTGATTTAATCATATAATGAAATGGTCTTATATGTCTACATGGATAATTTTTCCAATAAATGATATAATGAAGTTGCATAAGAATGTCAATTTTGTACAGCTTCAGTAAATTATAAATACATGAGTAAAATTATATATGTGTATTCACACATGAGTGATAAATATCAAATTCAATTTAGTAGCTAATTAGAGGAGTACAGGAAATCGGGTTCATGAGTAGAGTTTTCATCTATATAAAATGCTTTATTTTACTTAAAAATTAGAAGGCAGATATGACAAAACACTTAATATAACAATTGCCAAACTAATGATTGGGCACACAGATACATAATTAAATTTTTTTCTTTATGTTCGAAATATTTTTAAAAAGTAGTGACTTACCCCTATTTAGGCATGAATATTTGCAACTAACTTGTATTTGTAACTTTTTTTGATGACTAGAACAGAGAGTCTCAAGCCAGCTTGAAAATGGGGACTTTTGTTGTAAAGTCACACAAAGGACACATACTGAAATCAAAGGACAGAAACCAAAGTACAGCCAGGACTCCTGGGGACTGCAACTGCAAACTGGAAAGTGGCCAGGAAGCCTGGGGTAACTTTCACAGAGACTGCAAGGTTGATTATGCTTGCAAGTATGCGTTCTCCCTCTCTCTCCCTCCCTCTCTCTCTCTCTCTCTCTCTCTCTCTCTCTCTCTCTCTCTCCCTCTCTCTCTCTCTCTCTCTCTCTCCTCTGCCCTCTCTCATTATCCCCTCTGCCTTCTCTTCTGGCTCCCTTCTCTCTCTTTCAGCAGCTGCTCTCTGCTCTCTCTGCTGCAACACTTAGGTTTTTTTTTTTCCAAATTCTGGCTATTGTAAACAGCGCTGCAATGAACATACAAGTGCAGATGTCATTTCAACTATAGTTTTTTGTCTCTCCAGGATATATTCCCAGAAATGGTATTGCTAGGTCAAATGGGAGCTCAATTTCTAATTTTTTAGAAGCTTTCATACTGTTTTTCCAAAAGGACGGAACCAGTTGGCATTCTCACCAGCAGTGTAGGAGGGTTCCTTTCTCCCCACATCCATGCCAACACTGGTTGCTTTTGTTCTTCTGGATGTGTGCCAGTCTCTGTGGTGTGAGGTGGTATCTCATACTTATTTTGATATGCATCTACCAGGTGATTAGTGATGAAGAGCACTTTTTCATGTGCCTTTTAGCCATTCATATTTCTTCCTTGAGAAAGTTTCTGTTCATTTCTTCGCCCCATTTTCTGATGGGGTTGGATGTTTTCTTTTTGTAGATTTTAACCAGTGCCTTGTATATTCTTGATACCAACCCCTTATCAGATAGGTATTGGGTGAATATCACTTCCCATTCTGTAGATTGTCTTTATATTCTGGTCACTGTATCTTTTTGTGGTGCAGAAGCTTCTTAGTTTAATATAGTCCCATTTTTTTTATCTCTGTTTCTACTTGCTTAATCAGTGGTGTGTCATCTTTGAAGATACCTTTAGCTTCAATATCATGGAGGGTTTTGCCGACCTTTTCTTCCTTGTACCTTATGGATTCTGGTCTGATGTTGAGGTCTTTAATCCATTTTGATCTGACTTTTGTGCATGGTTTTAGGTCGAGGTCTAAGCCCATTTTTTTTGCACGTGGTTGTCCAGTTATGCCAGCACCATTTGTTAAAGAGGCTTTCCTTAATCCACTTCACATTTCTTGCTCCCTTATAGCACATCCTTCCACGAGACCCAGCCTCCAGCCCTGGGCCTTTCAAAGAAGTGTTCTAACTGTGATGTCCCTGTGTCACTTGTATTGTTCCTACTAATAAGTTGAAGCAGTCTGGTTAGCTTTTCTAGTTAAAAAAAATTGAAATGGAATTTTTCTTAGAATTTATCAATTCTGAACACCTTTGAAAAATCTTCCACAAATAAAATTGTCTTTGCAGAACAGCCATCTAAATCTAAATCTAAAAGAATAAAGACCTCACCCAGACTTCTCTACCTAGTCTCCTGTTTTTTCCTACATCACACAACCATTTCACCAGTTTCTTATTATCCTTGTAGAGAACAAAGAAACTATTGTAATTGATTGCACACACCCCAGCCATTGTGTCTTTTATGTATGACACAATTAGGAGGGGCTGGGAATGTGGTGAGAATCAACCATGGAGTGGAACAAAGTCGCGCACTATTCCTTTCTATGCTACATTCCTCTCTGAACGTCAAGGTCCAGTGCCTACCTCTGTGAAGATGTCCTTTCCCACCTAGCCCTGCTGGTTGCTTGAATTGCCCAGGAAGACCCTACCATCTCCATTCAATGTTTCCCTAAGGCACTTTGTGCATATCAGTATTCTAGCATTTGTCCAACAGATCTTATTTGTTGGAAGTACTTGCCTTCTGTCCTTGCTCCCTGTAATTTCTGTGAGAGCAGAAATTCTTACAGATCTCTGTAACTTAATATAGATGGGTGCTTATCACATAGTAGGAGCTCAGTAAATTTTTCGTAAATAAGAGAAGGCACAGATAAGCTCTTCCCACTGGTAAGTTGAATCTAATTGAGATGTGATTGGATCTCAGAAACAAACTCTGGCCAGGCTCTCTCACATAACTGTGAATTTCTCACTGCAGTTCTCCAGAGGGGCCTGCTTACAGGGGCTCAGTGTGTGGTCTAGAATCATGTGCATCGGCATATTGCAATGCGGCATTTTAATGATGCCTTAGGTAGGAGGTAGTGCTGTCACATATGAAATGGCTAGAGGAAGAGATGATTCCTCCTCTACTCATTTTGAGAGCTCTCAGATATTTTGGAGGAAGATACAAATATCAGATCCCTTCCAGACACACAGACATGGGCAGAGACACATATGCACAAGGAAATGCTGTGTCTTTGCTAAATATAACCCTTTGTAGCGACAGTATCTCAATAATTTTCAAGTGAAAAGATAAGGAGGGGAGCCAAGTCTTTCATAATGAATGCAAGCCTATAGCTTTTAAGCAGGGCTAACATATGGGCCACTGATGTGAATGTGAATGCAAATTAGATATTTTTGATTGCTTGAAATAAAGTCAGCAGAATCAAAGCCTCACACAGCAAATGGTGTAGCTTTAACTACATCAGTGCCAGGTTGGAAACAGGAGCTCTTAACACATCCTCAGGAAAAGAGGCTTTCAGGCTGGCATTTTGGATGGTGTCCTTTCTGGGTAAGACAAAGATAGGATTTTCCCTTTTCTTCACTACATCCTGGTTTTTCTGTTATAGTTCTGTCTTTCATTTGTATTGCACAGAACTAAGTTAAAGGTCTTCTCTGGCCTAGCCCCTTCCAATTTACTAGTAGTTGTCAAAATCTTGAGGCAGTAGGGAACCTTAAGAGATTATTGTATCTACACTCAAAGTGGCAGGCACTGTCTTAAGTGCTAGACATTCAGAAGGGTGTTTCTCTAAGAGTCAAGTTAAAGAACAGAGGTGACATGGAACAAGGAACATGGTTCTGGAGACATTTGAGTAAATGCTCTCTCTGCTCTAAGAACTGTGACTGCCTTCATGGGTATTGTACTCCCTTTTACATTATGTTTATGTAAGTACCACAATGAAAATACACTCAATAAACATATGATCAATTGATAAGGGAAGTTATATCTCAGGAAACATAGATAAATTAGCAATAAAGAGGGTAAGACCATTTTAATGTCTAGGACATTTTTGGGTTGCCTCAATGTGAAAAGAAAATCAACAAAAACAAGTGAAACAAATAACCAGGATTCTATTTTTCTGTGGAGTCAGATTTATAAAGGAGAAAGAGTCATCTTGCTTTATGCTGCAATCACTTTTACGTATTTTGATAATCAAATGTGTGGAAGATTTTCCCATACCAGACAATTCTAAGATACCAGCTAGGTGTTCTACAACTTAATTTAATTATGATATTACTTTCTAGGAGATAAAGACAGTTAATGGGCTCAGTCCTACAAGAGAACCCCTGCTTCAGATACCCATCACAACTCAAATTGTTTTCTGTGCTTCTAACCAATTGGTTATAAATCAGCATTTTCTAGTGTGCCTTTCTTAGGTTAACTAGACCTGCTAGTAAGAGTCACAAAACTCAGGAATCCATTTCACTTACTAGGGTACTGGGTTGATTCAAGAGGCCAGATGGGAGAGAAACACAAGGCATGGTGTGTGGGAAGAGGGACTTCCATGCTCTTTCTGAGTGTGCCCCTCCCAGCATCTCCACATGTTTAGCAACCCAGATGCTCTCTGGATCTCATTTTCGGGGGGTTATGGGAGCTTCATTCTTAGGCCAGATAGATGAAATCATTGGTTGTTGGCCATAGGTTGTTGCCTGAGCAGGTCCGGGAGGTAAAACAGAGCCCCACTCACCTCATTTCTCCTGGCAACCAGGTCTCATTCTTGGAAGTTTTGTGAAAATCACTTCATCGGAATTATGTGCATGAAAAACCATTATTAACAGTATTTAATTTAATTAATTAATTTACTTTTGTTTAGTCACTATGAAATTCCAAGGTTATGATTGAGTTTCAGGCATACAATGTTCCCACACCAATCCCTTCACCAGCGTCCGCTTCCCTCCACCAATGCCTCTCTGTATGTCCTCCTCCCCACTCCACTCCCCCCATTTGCTCCCTAAACACTGGCCAGCCTCTATGAGAGGCACTTTTCTTTTTATAAATTTTTGCACCATGGTTTACAGTACTACTGCTGCTAGAGTTTTATGCATAACACTTCACCACCTTTCAGCACTTCCACCTCCTTCCATTGAACACTTTCTTCCACCATAGTTGCAGCCCCATCTCTGTCCTACACCCCCCACCCCACCATACATGGCATGTTTTCCACTGAATACTAGTTCTCATGTTCTTTGTTTCCATTACCTGTTGGTATTCATTGTTCAACTATTATGTTTCAATATATGAAGAGAGCATTCTAATCATATTTTAAACCACAGAAACTCAATAAATAACTTTTTTTTAAAAAAGGTGACTGCCAAGGGAACAAGCTGGACAGTCAGAAGAAACCTGAGGTTATTGGTGGAAGGAAGGTCACACTGGTGAGAGGATTGGTGTTAGAACATTGTCTGCCTGAAATGCTAATGAAAAACTTTGCAAATCACAGTGACTTAACTAAAAAATATACAGAAAAGGTTTTAAAGTAGAAAAAAAGTCACTTCATTACATAAATCAGGTGTGGTTAAAAATAGATTTATTATGAATGAAACTTCTTTCACAGTTGTAGCTCTGTAACAAATTCAGAAACTTATGATAGGGACTGGGGCAATAGTCCAGTTGGTTTGCACTAAACTAACCCAAGTTCAATCGCTATCACCCCATACTGTTTCCTGAGTCTGGTAAGGAGTGATTTTTGGGGGCAGAACCAGGAGTAAACTTTGACACCACTGAAAAAACAAAAAAAAGAAAAAAGAAAGGAGGGAAAGAAAAGAAAGAGAAAGAAAGAAAGAAAGAAAGAAAGAAAGAAAGAAAGAAAGAAAGAAAGAAAGAAAGAAAGAAAGAAAGAAAAGAAGAGAGGGAGGGAGGGAGGGAGGGAGGAAGGAAGGAAGGAAGGAAGGAAGGAAGGAAGGAAGGAAGGAAGGAAGGAAGGAAGGAAGGAAGGAAGGAAGAAGGAAGGAAGGAAAGAAGGAAGGGAGAGGAAGAGAGGAAGAGAGAAAGAAAGAAAGAGAGAGAGAGAAAGAAAGAAAGAAAGAAAGAAAGAAAGAAAGAAAGAAAGAAAGAAAGAAAGAAAGAAAGAAAGAAAGAAAGAAAGAAAGAAAGAAAGAAAGAAAGAAAGAGAAGGAGAAAGAATGAAAGAGGGAAGGAAGGAGAAAGGAAGAAAGAAAGGAGGGAAGGAGGGAGGGAGGGAAGGAGGAAAGGAAGGAAGGAGGAAAAGAAGGGAGGAGGAAAAGAAGGAAGAAAGTAAAATAAAAGAAAGAAAGAAAGAAAGAAAGAAAGAAAGAAAGAGAAAGAAGGAAAGAAAGAGAGAGAAGGAAAAAGAATGAAAGAGGGAAGGAAGGGAGAAAGGAAGAAAGAAAGGAGGGAAGGAGGGAAGGAGGGAAGGAGGAAAGGAAGGAAGGAGGAAAATAGGGAGGAGGAAAAGAAGGAAGAAAGTAAAATAAAAGAAAGAAAGAAAGAAAGAAAGAAAGAAAGAAAAAGAAAGAAAGAAAGAAAGAAAGAAAGAAAGAAAGAAAGAAAGAAAGAAAGAAAGAAAGAAAGAAAGAAAGAAAGAAAGAAAGAAAGAAAGAAAGAAAGAAAGAAAGAAAGAAAGAGACATTGATGACAAAAGATCAAATATTGTGTGTTCACAAAAATGTGTGGGTGCTCAACGAGTGGGTTCAGTGGTCTGGAGCCATTTCCCTCACCCCAGAGAGCAGAAGGCAATGGGCGAATGAAGGAGGAAACAGGAGCCAGCCTGCTTGGTGATCAAATGCCATTTATTCCAATCTTGTCTTCCTCTGCCTCCTTCCAGTTTCACCCACTGTCCATATATTTTTTAAAAATTTTATTGACTCTTATTGACTCACTGTGAGATATAGTTAACAAGCTTTCACATTTGAGTTACAATCACACAATGATCAAAGACCCATCCCTCTACCAGTGCACATTCCTCACCACCAATATCCCCAGTATATGCCCACATTTCCCACTCTCCCACTGCCTCCATGGCAGACAGTATTCACCATACTCTCTCTCTCTCCTTTTGGGCATTGTGGTTTGCAATGCAGATACTGAGAGGTTATCATGTTTGGTCCTTTATTTGGTACTTTCGGCACATATCTCCCATCCCGACCAATTCCTCCAACCATCATTTTCTTAGTGATTCCTTCTCTATTCCAGCTGTCCTCTCCCTGCCCGCTCATGAGGCAGGCTTCCAACTATGGAACAATCTTCCTGACCCTTATATCTACCGTCCTTGGGTGTCGGTCTTGTATTATGTTATTTTATATTCCACAAATGAGTGCAATTCCTTCTATGTCTGTCTCTCTCTTTCTGACTCATTTCACTTAACATGATACTCTCCATGACCATCCACTTACATGCAAATTTCATGACTTCATATCTCCTAACAGCTGCATAGAATCCCATTGTGTAGATGTACCAAAGTTTCTTTAACCAGTCATCTGTTTTCGAGTTGTTTCCAGATTTTGGCTATTGTGAACAGTACTGCAATGAATTTTGTCTTCTACTTTCCCCTATGCTAATCTCTCTGTCCCCAGTCTCACAGCCCAACTTCCAAGGTTGGGGGTAGCAACTACACTTAAGTCAGATAGCACAATCAACGTATGTAAAGCCTTTCCTTCTGGGGAAGCTCTTCTAAGACAAATTCTCATTCAGCAAGATGATCTACCTAAGGGTAAATAATCATCTAGGGGCATATTTCTCCTTTCTTTAGTCTATAACCATTTAAACATTCATCTTAATTCTAGTTCTTAATAATATTAGTCATTTTGTATGAATATAGTGGGAGATATATTAAGTTTAAAGGGTGGCTCTACTGGGAACATCTCACTATAGATCCCAGATTACAATCCTCAGGTCAGAGTAGTCCTTCCTAACCCCAGTAGTCTCCTTATCCAGTTGTTTCTCTTTGGGTCAAGATAGAATTTGTCCATGACCATGTTCTTAACTTACTATAAGTTTTATGGAGCTTGAATGGTCCTGTTTTGATGCCAGGGTAGCTTACAACTTGCCCTGGGTCCATCCAAGTCCCTTTGTTGGGACTCTCCTTTTGGGGTACTAGGAACTAAGGGCAACAGAGGCTTAAGTTAAGTAAATATGACAGATGCCCAGGAGTAAATATTATTCGGAGTCAGTGAACTCCCAAGTTACCAAAGCATAGCATTCCTGTCTTCCTCTGTCTATACAAAAAGGACATTGCTCTAAAGTAAACTGCAAAGGACACTGGGAAAGAGAAAAGCAATATTTCACTTACAAATACAAAATCCAGAGTCTTAGAAGAGTCTGACCTTACAAGTTACAGGGTCTGAATTGGGGATAACAGATAGGGGAAGCAGAGCACAAAGGAGATGTTAGATGTTAAAGATAAATACAGAGGAATGGGAGTGCCTCAGGAGTACTGTGATGGGTGTAACCCATAAACCTTAGTTCCCTGCAGAAAGGGAGAAAAGATAGAGGAAAATGGACAAACCAATGTTATCAAAATATTATAAAACAAGATTGCTCTGATTTTTTCCTTACCATTAGGGAGTTTTAAGAGTTTTAGAAGACAGAATTCGAAGACTAAGACCGAGTATATTTTTTGGATTAAAAAAAAATGATACAAGTATAATAATCCTTTTGGCTTATTCCAAGTAGATTTGCATTTTAAAACTCTGACTTAATAAAATGCCTGCTTTCCCCTTATAGCAATGGGGTCAGAACTGGAGAAAATGAAGTTTAAAAGGTGTCATGACATAGGTGATGGTATACAGTGTCTTAAGAAAATACTGCAAGTGATTTTTCATTACTTCTTATTCTTTACTGAGTCTTTTCACATTCTCATGTTTAGGAATATGACAAAATAGAGATGGAACTTTCCTCTCAAGGATAGGGATTCATGGAACCTCCTGTGAAAGCAAACTTTCCATCTTAAGAATCCTCACATTTATTCCAAGTGTCCCTTAGGATCTATAGAGTAAATGATTGTGCTCCATGAGCAATATTAATGCTTTCCACAAGCCCAGCACCGAAATGAATTTGTACTGGATATTAAAAAAATTTGTATCACATGCAAAAATTAAGTAAGTATGGAAGAAATATAGGGTTATTGGATTTCCAACTAATGGGGTCACTCTATGGGCCGTATATATACATATATATGTATACATACATACATATAGGCCATATATATATACACACATATATGTAATTTATTTCATCATGCTCTTTTTTACTCTCATAGATAACTTTTTTGTCCCTAATTATACATTTGTGCCTTCTTCCTTTCCTGTTCTTTTATTGTAGGAAAAAAAAAGTTCACTGGGTGAGAAGAGTCACTTCCCCCTTGGAATCATAGTTAAATAGTGATCCTTAATGTTTTGTTATGGGATATTTCAAATAATAGCTTTTTAAAAACTGTAACACCTTGAAGCTTACTGAGTCACTTATTAGTCTCCATCAAGTAATGGGATGCTTTTGCTTAATACTAAGTTTGGGAATGTATTCCAGAGAGCTGAAAGAATTTTCTACAAGTGTAACCTTTGAAGAAGTGAAATAACATCTTATTTTTTCATAATGTGGATCTGAAAAATACAATACCCTGAGCACATAAGAAAAGTGCATAAGTGGAGAGTTTATTACATACTAATAAAATTAGCGTCACAATTGCTTTAGGAAAACCTACTATGGGAAATTCAGAATAATATATTAGAAAGAGGACATTTCTATTTACTGGATGAAGGATCTAAAACTATTTTATATCACATATATTCATGTGAATGTTGAATGTGAAAATGAGACTATGTAAAATTTTCAAGTTTACAGTGTCATCCATAGCATCATCAAATGAAAGCCATGTGCATGCAGTTACCAGCTTACTTTATTTTTGGCTTCCTAGATAATGTAGAAAATTGAAAATTAACTTTAACTCATATGGACAGGTAAGTGAAGTAGAAAACAAGCTCACGTGGAGATGGAAAGAAACCATCCTTGAGCAGATGAATAATGATAGAGCAGCAGTTGGCAGTGGGTTGTGTTATGTTCCCAGGCCTTACTGATTCTGGCACAGTCCTCTTGAAGATTTCCAAAAATCTAAGGGCAAACACTTGAGTATATAACAAAAAGGGAAAGGCATTTGAGGAATGTGATATTATTCAAGTTTAATTTTTAATGTGGTATTATTCAAGTTTAATTTTGAAAATATATTTTAAAAAATTCTGGGGTTTATTTAGTTATGTTTATTACACTATGAATTGAAAATACCCTCAGAAATATCAAACACTCAGTAATACACAAACTAGTCAAGAAGTTGTTTAAGACTGTGAAGAAAGTGAGAAGGAATTCAAGTTTGTTTAATTAAAATTTTTTTTCTAATTACAAAGTAGCATGTCCCAGGTAGCTTAAGAGAAAATCTAGAGTTGTGGGAACAAAAGGAGAAACTATAATAAAAAGAGGGGAGGAGGAAGCAGAGTTAACCTCCTCCCGTGATCACAATAAATCAACTCTAAAATTAGGGTTAATACTGTACAAACACTGACCTAAAACCCAAATAGAGCTTCAATAGCAAGGCACAAAAAAGACAGCATACAGATTGCTGATACCCAGAGTGGCACCTCCACCAAGACACACACTCCATCACAGGACAATTTTTTTGAAAAGCAGAAAGTGATTTAAAGGTACACAATTTCTCCCTGGAGTGCAGGTGTGGGAGTTGTGCAGAAACCATGGCACTTCACCTCAATCTTATGATCCTACTACAGCTCTGGAAATAAAATGAACAAACAAACAAACAAAGGCATGTGGGTCAGAGAGAGAGTACACTGGGTAAGTCACTTGTTTTGCTTGTACTTGACCCAGATTTGGTCTCTGCAGCACTAATGGTCCCCATCAGAAAAACAAGATGAATAGCTGTCCACTGGGTGGGCAAACAAGAAACAGAAGCCTCGACCAGTTGTTTGCAAGAATAGCTCACAACTTAGACTATATTTACAATAATCGCACTTGAAATAACAGAAGTGTGTGCTGAGTTAAATATTTAACTTTTGCAGAATTCAATACTAAGGGCTTTTTTGGGGAGCAGGGTGGTAATGGGTGAGTTTTATCTACCACATATTATAGATGAAAACTCATAGATAAAAACTAAATGTGAACAAATGAAAAAAATGTATTCATGTCTACATATTTACCTCATTATTTTTATGCCTGCATACATTGATGCTTGTATATTTATACAGCACATAGTAACATGGAAGAGACAGCACCAGGGAAAAGACACATGGAGAATTCTGCCAGTCACTAAGGAAATACTATAAAGGTACTCGTTTTGTTGTGGAGTAATTGTATGTTGACACCAAAGTGTTTTTGAGGTATTTAAATGAATCTATAATGGGGTGTGGTGCCACCTGCAGGTCAACCTGTACTCACGGGGTGACTGCATCAACAGCCTGATGGTGCCTTCAGTCTTCCTGAAACCCCAAAATTGCTAAGGTGCCTCTGACTGTACCCCACAACTCAGAACCAAGTTTACCAAGAAATTAAACAGCCAAAAGTAGGTATGTGGGAACCACACCCACAAACCACCTCCAGCTCAGCTATACAAGCTCATTTATCAGCCTTGCTTCAGAGATCCATAAATAAATCCTGAAAGATATCAAAAGCTGAAATCAATCTTACACCCATGCAAGGCTGAACACACCTGGGTAAATCAGAGCGCATGAGGGGGATTCGGTCAGCCTAGTGCCCGCCCAAGCAGAGCCAGCCCCGAGAAGCTGCGTGCTTCCACAATCCAAAATCACCACCATGTATGTCCCTGACTGGACTCAACCATCTTGGGACAGACTTCATTGAGACTTCATTGAGACATAATCCACTGATAATTTTGTTATGTGGGTTTTGTGAGTGATAGTACCAGGCCTTCTCAGGGTCAGGATGGGCTAACTTCCCCCACCTCCCTATACTTTCAGAAACCTCGCAGTCACATCCATACCCCAAAGCTGCCACCCAGTTAAAAAAAGCTACTTTAGACTAACCTTCCTGATAAAAATGCCAAATGCCCTGAACAAACACAATGACCTCTTAGTACCTGTTTTGCAAACCATAATACACAAAAGGAGAGAGAAAGAAGAAGGGTGGCTGACATAGAAGGACTGCACTCATGTGTGTGTGGGAGGGAGGTTGGGCAAAACAGGGGACATTGGTGGTGGGAAATGTACAATGTTGGAGGAATAGGTGTAAGATCATTTTTGACTAAAACTCAATCATGAACAGTTTTGTAATGGTCTATATTATGGATATTCAAGAAAAAAGATTTTTAAATAAATGGATTGATTAAAAAATGGATCTGTAATAAGAAATATTTTAAGTATATTCAGTTGGAAATTGGAACAAAGAAAATATCTGTCTTACAGATTTTTTGAAAGTATTTGAAAGTCACCTATGTATAATTGCCTGAACTATTGCCCATGGAGAAAGCAAAGTCAAAATGGGAAAGAAAAGTGGCAGTTGTTAATCAATGCCATGGCGAGGCCTACCAAATGTATGACTGAGAAGAGAGGCCAAGAAATAGGAAGAGAACTTACACAGTGCTGAAAGCAGATAAGGTAAAAGATGTTAGTGGTGCCATTGCTGACAAAAATAACATGGAAAATAAGAGAACAGAAACATATTTATTAAGTGGTGTGGCACAGAAATCAGCAGAATCATTTGAAAGGGATATTTGTGGGACAGAAGCGAGGCTGATATGTATTGAGAAGTGAGTGTTAGCGGTGGAACAAGCATATTTGCTCTCCTCCTTATTTCACTCTCTGGTTTCTTCTCAAAGTTACAAATAATGAAGGCTGAAGATTCTTTATTTTACTATCTCACTTTGCTGAGAAAACAAGATGTTTTGGAATTGTCCAAAAAAAATGCATTTCCCCAGAATTGTAGAGGACAAAGGCCGGGCAAAGGGGACTTTCCTGGACTTCTGACCTGGCTCCAAGTCTTAGCCTGGTTGTGATATCTGGAGCTAGATAAGTAATTGAGCAGGTGAGTTTTATTCTTCTTTTTAAGAAGACAAAGACATCTGAAGAGTATTCATTGCTTCACAGAAGAAGACTAACTTTGTGTCTAGAATCAGCCTTAAAGAATGTCTGGAGCCAGTGTATTTGTCCTGTGGGCCACATGCCTAGAGAGTTAAGTGACCAGCAGTCACAGTCACAAAGGATCTAAAATTTAGACTCAAGTCCGGGCTCTAACAGAGGTAGCACACAGTCTCAGACATACGAATAGGATTGGAAAGTCAGCTGAAGAAAGCTGTCTTCCATGTTCCTTCATCTTTGACAAACTACTGAACAGCTCTGCGCCTCAGTTTCTTTGTCTTTGAAGTATTACTAATGGAATCTGCCTCTTTAGGTCATGGGAGAAATTATACCTTATAAAATATGAAAGGCGCTCAGAGCATTATCTAGCATAGAGTAAGCACATCGTTAAAAATAAGTTGTTGTGTTTTTTTTGTTTGTTTTTTGTTTTTTAAGTTCGCAGGCCTCCCAAGCAGTCACCAGGAGGCCACAGGCCCTACTGGCAATTCTCTGCCAAGTGGGCCAGTTGTTCAGTGCTAGGGCCAGAGGACATGATGTGTCTCAGGCACTGCAGTGTTGAGGATTAATTACCACGGGCCACCCTGACTGCTTGGGGGTCTCCTATGTCAGACCCAGAGACACTCAGAGGAGCATATGGTGCTGGGGATTGAACCTGGGTTGGAAACGTGATAGACATTTTGCCTAATTGCTGTACTATCTCTCAATCTAAACTGCCATTATTTTTGTTACTTGTATATGCTATGAACACAGCAAGATAATATTTTATTATGTTTCTGATATTATTGTAGGTGGGAGAAATTGCTCCCCACAAAAAGTAGCCTCCTATATGTTTTGTGAAATATTTCAGGTCCCCTGACTCCTGATTGTCTTTCCTAAGGATTTAAGTGATTTTGGAGGAAATAGGGAGCAAGGAAGGGAAGGAATAGCCTAGGCGGAGGGATTTACTGCCTTCCTGCTGGAGCCAGTTAGGTCTCCCTGAGGAAATGCCTAGTGGCATTCAGACTGGTAGATTAGTGTCTGCTTCACTTGTCAGTTACATGCCATGAACCTCTCTGGCAGCCATCAAAACTGCTCCTGAGGTTACTTGATTATGGGCGCACTTAACCTTACCATTTGAGTTCTGGGGACCCGTGACCCTGACCGTAATGAGGAATTACTCCCTGTAAAAAGAGGAAAAATCAGTCCTTACCTGATTTTTCAGGTAAAGGTCTGCCAAAGTTCTGAGGTCTGTCATCTACTTTCTTTCTTTTTTTTAAATTTTATTGAATCATCGTGAGATATTTACAAGCTTTCATGTTTGGGTTACAATCACACAGTGATCAAATACCCATCCCTCCAACAGTGCACATTCCCCACCACCAATATTCCCACATGCCCCCTGCCTCCATGGCAGACAATATTCCCCATACTCTTTCTCTACTTTCCAGAAGGAGATGAAGAGTGAAGTGGAGTATTTTTATTCAGGAAATATTAAATAAGACAGAGAGAGACAAGTTCAAGAGGTAAGACAATTTTCTCCAGAGAGGTGAGAGGTCTTTACACATCCCAAGTTGAGATGCAGGTGAATCCCAAGATAAGGAATGAGCACTTCTTGACTTTATAAATTTGGCTTCATAGAGTTTTTTCCAAATTGCTGCTGGCTTAGGGTTTCAGATATAGAGAGGGGTCTGTTGCTAAGTGTGATCAAGGGAAAGAACTTTGGGTGGTCTTGTTTCAAATTCATATTCTTTTGTCTGCTGAAACATTTCCTCTTAGAAGGTGCATCCTGAGCTTGTGTTGGCTCCAGTTAGAATTTTATCTGACTTCATCTCATCTCAGTGGGTTTTCAGCCATCATGCTTTTACACTAGTGCTAGAGTAATTTCTTTAACCTACACTGCCATGACCTCCTGTCCCCTTGCTTGCTTCAGTCACTGTCACTGTCCTGTTGCTCATCAATTTGTTCGAGTGGGCACCAGTGATATCTCTCATTGAGAGACTTATTGTTACTGTTTTTGGCATATCCAATATGCCACGGGTAGCTTGCCAGGCTCTGCCGTGCGGGCTCCATACTCTCGGTAGCTTGCCGGGCTCTCCCAGAAGGGCAGAGGAATCAAACTCGGGTTGGTCGAGTGAAAGGCGAATGCCCAACCGCTGTGCTATCGCTCCAGCCCAGTGAAACATTAATTTATTAAGTGTATTTTTTATGCTTCATTTTTTGTGACTCTGCTTTGACCTATTAAAAATCATCTTCATTTATTTTCATTTTCCTTTCTGGCAGTGACAGAATCTAAACCCAGGATCTCACACATCTGTGGCAAATATTCTGCCACTGATCTTCTGACTCAGTGATTTATTTATTTATTGTACTGGAGTTTAAAAACAACCTATGTGTTTTGGGTTATTCTCCACTTCCAAGTGGACTTGATAATTAAACCTCAAGAGGAAATGAAGTGGGGCTGAAAGCAGCCTCTATCTTCCTAACTGTTCAACCCTTATTTTTTAAAAGGGTACTTGAAGTGGTGAGAAAGTGACAGTAGCTGCTGCTCTTGTTGTCGTTATTGTTATTTAAATAGTTTTAGTTAGAAAAGTTTTTGTTTTTCCAACTAAAACTGTCTTTGAGAGCCTGATCTTACAGGCTAGGCCAACTCTTAGCTTGTCAAGACAGTCAATGGCTTCATTTCTCTGAATTGTTACATCAAAAATTAATTTCAGTAAATAGAACTCACCAGGGATAGAAAAACTTCAGGTGCTTACCAACTGGATTTAAAGCTTTCTAAAACCCACATCCTGGTTCTGGGGATCTAACCCAGGTCAATAGCAAGCATAGAAATCAACTTACCTCTATACTTCTTGAAAGCAAAGATTAATTCAAAGCTTAATTTAAAATTCAAAAGATTAATTCAAAGATTAATCTTTGGGGAAAAAATCACAGTTCATGGGATACTATGAATAAGAATAGCTTTGCAACTTTTTCCTATTGACAAGTAAAAGTATTTTTTTTCACATTAAGTGATGGTATTTCACAGCACCAATTAATTTCTTCTCAAAGGCAATCCACATATATGAAAAATATGATTGTCTTGGCACAAACCCTAGACAAATAATGGAACAAATATGGTATTTAGCAAAGCTTAAGCCCCAGGCTAGGAGAAACACCAGTTCGCAGCAAATTCCTGAGAGAGAGAGAGAGAGAGAGAGAAACTGAGAGAGAAAGAGAGAGAGAGAGAAACTGAGAGAGAAAGAGAGAGAGAGAGAGAGAGAGAGAGAGAGAGAAAGAGAGAGAGAGAGAGAGGGAGAGACCCAGCTGCATGTTGAAGAAGTAGTCAAAGGAAGGTGAGAGTGGCTCTTATAAGGAGGTACTGGGCTAGAAAACTCTATTTTTCCAGAATGTCGTTTTCTCAGGACTAGTGTTACCTGTATGAACCTGGTACAGGGCAGGAAGTGATATTGAGCTGGGTGGAAAGACTTTTCTCGGTGCTGGGTTCTCTCATTGACATAACTTTAGGTATTTATTTACCTAGAAAATAAGCATTATGCTCCCATTACTACTTGGAAATGAGAAAACAAAAGTCCCACGGCTGTATTTGACTTGTCCCAGGTCACAGAGCTGGCAGTTTGGCAGAAGTGGATGGAGGCTGAGATGAAACCCCAACTATTCCCCATCATGCGTGATCTTCTCTGTTTCATTCAAGTTGCCTTTCATCAAGTAAGTGAATACCTTCCCTGCTCCCTATTTGGGTAGTTCTTCTTCACAGTCTTGTGGTGTTTTTCTAACTGGAAATAGCAAGCACAGATTATATGTGAACAACTGCATCTGCATCCGGGGATAAGAATTAGCTGCAGTTTACTCTCCAACAAATCAAATATAGTCATGATACATTCCTGCTGACATTGTTTGCTGTGTCAGTCTCATTGTAATAGATTAATCGGTTAATTGACTTATAATTGTGAAAGGGCACAAATAATTTAAACACCGTACACTGGAAAGTGAAGGGTACCCGTGGGGCTTTTGGTAGAAATGTTAAATTTTCCTCCCACACTAAATACTGTTAGGCCTTTGTCCTGAAGGGTCTCTCTGGTCTATGACATGTTTTGGAAACTGTAATAAGTTCTTGATTTAGGCAAAACAGTGGACCTTGAGAATGAGAACCCAGGAAAAGCCTTGAAAATGTGTGTACAGACCTTGGGTTTGTCCTATTTCCTTAGAAAAGAGTTTCCCAAGACTCAGGGGCTTGAGAGAAGAGGCGTTATGGGGGACTTTTGAAACAGGTGTCGTGGGGATGCAATTAGTTAAGAGAGCTGCCCCTGCCAGTTGCTGGCTAAGAAATGAATCCAGAGACTTCCAGGAAAAATTCGTTGCTCCACATGTAGTGAAAAAAGCAAAGGAGCCACAAACCCAAGTCACAGCCCCATGGATGTGGGCCTTGGGAGCCACAATTGGTATAGAAGTGGCAGGATTTGGTGGGATGCGCCCACTGGGCCACACAATTGCCTTGCTATTGGGTGAAGGATCCCTTCAGGTCTGAGCCTACTGCCTTTGTAGAGTGGCTGAACTGCAGAAATGGATGGAGTGGTTTGCATAAGGCTTTGCTCTATCCCTGGTGAGGGAGGTTTCTTCCTTGCTAATTTTTGCCCGACAGGGATACGCATAAAGTTACCTTCAGGTCTTCTGGCTGCCAAAGGTCAGTTCTGCTACTGGCTATTTTAATGGTCACTATATTTGACTTTTAGAAACTGACTGAATCTGCTAGTGGCAGAGAGGTTTGTAGGACTTTGTGTGTGAGGGGGTGGGTGGGTGTGGGTGTGGGTGTGCGTGCACCCGAGCACCTTGCAGTTTGTGAGCCATCTAAGCACCATGGCCATGCAGGTTGATAACAACAACCCTAATGTCAAGACACCACAAACTGTGCCCAGGCCCTCTGACAGCCTGTCCTTGCCCTGGGCTTCCAGTCCTGGACTCTTGTTCCCACATGGATTGCAGTCACTGGTAGCCTTTGGCAACTTTCCTGATTATTTACCTTTCTTTGTCTTTGACTGGTTCTGATCTGTGGCTTTCTCTGTTTTCTGCCACCATAGAAGATTCTCTGCTGTAAACTCATGGCCAGGTGGAATTTCAACTCAGTATATAAACCCACTTCCTTTTTATCTAGATGGGGTGGCACAAATTTTGCCTATGAATGCTGTTGAGGAGTTCAAGTCCTAATCACTCTTGCTTTGTCCGCACTTGGGGAATTCAGTGTGGCAGAGAGACGAGTGATGGCTTGAGATGTCACACCACTATCCCTGCATTTCTCTTCTTGGAGTAATTCTGGAGTGAGTCCAATCATTTCTAAGATATGACCTGAAAAGAAGTTTCTGACCAGAAACTAAGAAGACAGTTCCAGGAGACTTGTCAGGGGCCCCATGAGATTAGTCTCCCCTGGATTCTTCCATTCACTGGTTCTGAGGGTAAAGTAGGCAACCTTTCCACAAGGAAGTAGGAATTTTTAAAGTTCTAATTATAAAATTCTTAGCTCCAGAATTGTATTTCTAGAAATCTGTACTTTAGGAAGTTAGTAGACAAGAATAGAAAGAGTCAGCTATAAGGATAAGGGCAAAGTTGGTCATAAAATGCAGACACTTAGAGAGAGACAGAGAAAGGGGCTGGAGAGAGGAAGAGAAATCAGATTTTAACAATATTGTAATACAGGATTGTTTAGCACTGCTGCACTGTCATCCCATTTTTCATCAATTTGCTCAAGCGGGCACCAGTAATGTCTCCATTCTGAGTCTTGTTACTGTTTTGGGCATATCAAATATGCCATGGGTAGCTTGCCAGGCTCTGCCGTGTGGGTGGGATACTCTGGATAGCTTGCTGGGCTCTCTGAGAGGGACAGAGGAATCGAACCCAGGTGGGCCGCGTGCAAAGCAAACACCCTACCCGCTGTGCTATCGCTCCAGTCCATTGTAACATAAGAGGTAAAATTTGCAGATCTCATTAGCCACAAAGAGAAACAGAAGTCAGTGAGTCTCCATGGGTGGTTATGTGAGGCAGAGAGGAGAGGGACTGTCACTTTCTCCTCATCTGCCTCTGCCACCTGGGACCTGCTGGGACGGTGAGGGTTGATAGTCTGCAGTGAGCCCTTGAGTCCCTGTGTGCAGCATGGGCCAGAGCCCCACCAGCCCTACCAGGTGGCTGTCAAGCCATACCTAATGTCTGCTTGGTCTTCTGGGCATGGGAGTTATCCCCATCACCCAATGTCCTGGGAAGCCACGGACTCATCCTGGAATGAGGAACTCTCTTTGCAGGAAAGGAAAGTCAGGCCTAGGCTTCACCCAGGGTTTCCAGGTACTCTGTCTTTCTAACAGAAAGGAATTCCAGGAGTAGATAACAATGACGTAAAAACAGATTTTATTTGGAGGTCTAGGCAGAGAGAGCCCCAGTACATATGTCAAGAGGTGACACATGGGTTCTGGTACCATATGTGCTTGGTTCACATGGGCACAGGTAGCACCTGGGCTCAGACAGCATATAAGCATGCTGCCTTTGTTCAAGGTGGCTTTTACAACGTTTCTCTGACCTGCTTCCATCTAGGTAAAAAGTTCCTTGCTAGAGCATTTGCCAAGGGGGTAAAGTTGGGAGTGGTTGATGGTCCTCTTTGAAATTCCCTTTTTTGGCCTTTGTTTCTGCTGGAATTTCGCTTGGAACGGGGTCTAGCTTTCTCTTCTCAGGGTTTGTTGGCGCCAGGTGAAGCCTTATCAGACCTTAGTTCCTGTACTCACGGGTCACTGTAACTGCAACTGTAACTATAATTGTAACTTAGTTCCTGTAACTCACAGGTAAATGCAGTCTCGGGGCTATTGGTTTTATTACTTCCCAGGAATTCCATTACCATGGGGGCCCTTCCCTGTCTGCTCTCCTATATCAGAACGAAGCCGTTTCTTCTGTGGCTATGGAGTCCTGCAACAGCCTAGCCCGTACACCCTCTGAGCCACTCTGAGACCCAGAGCCAACACCAACTAAATAGTTTCACCTTTAAGAACTGTGACCAGGCCACACATCTACCTAAACAATGTATCCAGTGAGGATCTGATGATCTTTTCATTTGCACCTCTTCCAATCTATAATTTTCTTGCCTCAGGCAAAGAGCTCAAAGTTCAAAATCATTCTCTTTTTCTTATTCACTCAGGATTTGGGGCACTGCAATAACGCCTGCCCATCCAAAGGAAAATGCTTTGTCTCCTGTTACTACACAAGTAAAGTTTTTCTCTGCTAAGAATGATGCACCTGTCAAATGGTGTAGATAAACTCCTCACATGGGTGAGGATGGGAAAGTGGCTAAACAGAGATTTCAGCTTCTTTCTCTGGGAAGCCCTCACATTTAATCTCTGAAAAATTAAGTGTCATTTCCACCCAAGCAACAGTGTAATTTATTTTAGTAAACACAGAATATTTCAATGCCTTACAATGTGTCATTGGCTTAAAAAAAATCACAAAACATAGCTTATCTATAAATGAAATACTGTAGTGTTGTGCACTTTTTAAAATGACTTCAAAGTGGTGGATACTCACTTTGAAAATGTTCTTGTTATGGGAAAAAAAAAAAACAGATTACCAAACAGTATCCTTTTACAAATATGCGCTGAATGTTAGCGGTGCTTCTGTGGGTGGTGTGATTTCTGGTGACTTTCAAAAAGTTAGTTTTGTTTACATGCCTTAAAAAATCATTTACAAAAACATGCATTGCTGTGATTAAAAATAACAAGAAGCAGAGTAACCAGTTGAATAACTGATCTTACTGGCATAGAAGGAGTGCCATCCGGACCTACACACTATCGCACTGAAGCGCTGCTCTCTCCAAATCAGGATAGTTAGAGAAATCTCCTGATGAGAGAACCTCCCACTTATCAGATGTCACCTCAGACCAATTCCTGGCTTTGATGGTCTAGGGCCCACAGTCTCACCTGGCCGCCAACAGGAAGAAGCAGTTTTCAGGAGCCAGGAGGTGGCCACCTTCATTTCCACTGAAATTTCTGTACAGCGTCACCCACAGGACAATCAGACAATCAAGGAAATACAATGGGGGCCTTAGCTCTTCCTGTTTCTGAACTCAGAAAAAGGCTGCATTAATGTCCCAAAGAAGCTGATTCATAGCTAAAGAGATTCAGTACATAAATGTCTCATCTTATCCTCTTCTGACCAAACTAAGCCTTACTGGGAAGTGTTAAAAGTGGATATTCAGGTACTCCATCCCAAAGGTGATTAGAATCTCTGTTGTTGGTGCCTAGGGACCTTTTTTTTTTTTTGGCCATATAAAGTATAGTTTATTTAATAAGTTTCTTATTGAATATAATTGCGCATTTATTAGGAAAATTTTGTTTTACAAAGTAGTGTTTTTCTTTTCAATCTACTTTTCTTTATGCATTAATTTTATTTATTTGAATTGCTTCTTCCAGAATTTTTTTCTTTTTTTAAAATATTTTTATTTTATAAGTTAGTTCACAATATTTGATTACATTTAATATTCATACATCTATCCCACCACCATTATACCTTCCCACCACCAAATTGGGGATGTTTCCATCCCAAGCCCCAAGCCCTGTCCCAAAACACAACCGAAATAATATATTTCATATTGTCTGTTATGAAGAACTGCCAAAAATGCTTACAAAAAAGTGTTCATATAGAAAAGTGTGAAGATTGTTCTATTTTGGCAGGAGCCATTAAGACATTCTATAGGATATCACTAACATGTTGTTAACGTTTGGGTGATGTGAGCTTTGGTATATACATCTGAAAATATATATACATATATATTTCCCTCCATGATTTGTTGTCTACTATCTGAACCCCTCAAATGTGGTGTGGTAATTATGAGGAATGGGTAGGGAGTGTCTTCTGATGCGGCTGCGCAGTCCAGGAATATGTTCACCCATATGTGAGTTTTAAGTAAGTTGCTTAAGTGTCACTCTGCACCCCCAAAGCAGAGGTTCCCACCACCCCCTGGCCTCAGTGCTTCTTTCTCTCTGTAACAAAGTGCTGGGGTGTGTGGATTCAGATAAGCTGAATCTCATTAATAAGTTGATGAATTTCTTCCTTCCCACTGCTGGACACTAGGGGCAAATGAACAAGCCAGGCTTTTACTTCACAGGATATTGCAAATAGAGAGGAATCTGGCATGCAAATATAAAGTGAGTGTAGGGTAGAATATGAGCACTGTTTATGATCTGTAGTTGAGATACCAAGATCTCGCCAGGTGAGGAGTATAAAGAACTGGTAAGAAAAACCTTGTAGCTGTAGGGAAAAAATCTGTGGCCTGGTTGAGAAATCTCGCCCATTCTATAGCTGAGGAAACAGAGGAATATGGAGCACAAGTAGTCTTCCCAAAGAAAAAAAAATTAGCATTAGAAATAACTTTTTGCTTTCCTTGAGTTATTTCTAGACCCCATTCAAATTACTATCTGTATAATTGAAACCTCATAGAAACAATTTTTTTACTGCATTTGTTCTTTGTTAATTGGATGCCATGGATCTCTTTGGGAAGTGGGTGGAATGTACATATGTACACGTTTTGGAGAGCTTGTGAGGGAGTTATTAAACTGCTGAAGTACTTCTGGTAGTTGTTAAGAGTGAGGACTCATAACCCTGAATAAAGGACTCAGATTGGTGAAGAAGGGTAAGAAGAGCACAATGAAATGAAATGTATGAAAAGAATCTTATTTATTACTGGGAGAAAATGCCTTGGTGAAGGGCAAGAGGAAAACAACAAGATGAGTAGGCCGAGGCAATCCGTGCCAGAGAAACATCTAAAGTGATGACAGCTGATGTGCTAACAGTATTTTAGGATCTTTCCAGCACTTGCACATTTGCTCCTCAGACACTGTGACTGAGATTCTCCACTCTCTTTTCATTCAGGCTTTTCTGTGTCAGCCTGCAAGAAAAAACCTCTGGGTCTGGAAACAACAGCAAGCTATGGGTCTGATGACAGCTAGGCAATGCACAGTGTATAATGATGAAACCTTTCAGAGTCTTTCCTTTAGCATTCCAGAACCTTCTCATTTGCCTCTTGGCCACATAGTTTTCCTCATGATGTCTCTCACACAGGTGTTACTCCCTTGCCTGGGACTGCGTCCACTGTCAGCATTTGTGAAATTTAGCCTCAACTTTTAGGGCCTTGTTATGTTAAAATAAGTATCATCATCAGGTAGAGACAAATAATGGTCTTACATGAGAATCACCCCCCCCCAAAAAAAAAAAAGAAAAACCCCACAGAACTAAGAGACAACATGTTGATGGGTGCCAGAGATATAGCTGGGGAAAGAGGTGAGTAAAGTATGTGTGTAGGGGGTGTCTAAAATAGCAAATTTCTAGGTATAAGACAGGTAATTCATGGGATGTACAGTATGATGACTATTTTGTAATACAGGCAGGATTAGACATTTGAGTGTTTTAAGAGTTGCTCTTCAAGGTTTTCATCCCAAGAAATAAGAATTTTGTAACTCTCTTAAGGGTGATGATGCTGCATAATACACAACTATAAAATCATTATGTTGCACCCCAAAATTTAATGCAATGTGAGAATGCCAATTGTATCTCAATAAAAATAGGATCAGTTTATGCACAGTAAGCTATGGCCGTGTCAGGAGTAACGAGCACTTGGCTGAAGCAGCAGTTTCAATGTCTCCATTAGAAATAAGGAATATCAGAACAAAGTGGAGATGATTTGGTCCTGTTGTACTAAGATTATGTAGCTTATGTCTGGTTTTGACATGTAGCCTGAAGTCAGTTGAAAAGTACTTAAGACTCAAACTTAGAACTATCCTTAGTGGAGCTTGTCTTTTAATGCCTCCCACTGAGAGCTGACAAATACCTTTGCCACCCAAATGACAGCAGCCCTGGAATAAACCTTTAGAAAAGTATTGGTTTTGAAAATTGAGGTTCTGTGATTTACAGGATTATTAATGATGAATTCTCATGTATGTAATTTCAACACCACACCCATCACCAGTGTACCTACTTTCCTCCCCCAAAGACCCCATCACCCTTCCCTTTCAACACCTCACACACTAACTCAATTGTGTGCATCAGTTAACTCTCATTCTGTTTCCCTTGGCACTTTGTCACTCCCTTGCTGTGTATCTTTAAGTCCCACATACGAGAGAGGCCATTCTGTGTGAGTGACACACGAAACAATGTGCGGGTTGGGTGGCCAAAAGTCGCCTCCCATCTTCTCCAGGCCTCCTGAGTAGAGAGACAGAGAGACAGAGAGATGGAGAGACAGGGGACCACAGCCTGATGGTGAAAATGGCCCGTTTAATGCAGAGTTGCTAGCATACTTAATAGAACATCTAAGGGGGGTTGAGGTATGGAGATAATCGTGATTGATCATTTACATAGGTAAGACATGTGGAAATGTACATAGATCATTTATATAGATAAAACACAGGAAATTCTCTTGGGGAGATTAATGCATGGAGAGACTTTGTCTCCCAGGGACATCTAAATTGCTTTTATCTTTCCCTTTAGCAATATGTATTATCAATACTTGCAGTTGTAATGAGATATCATCTCACACCACAGAGACTGGCCCACATCCCAAAAAACAAAAGCAACCGGTGTTGGCGTGGATGTGGGGAGAAAGGGACTCTCCTTCATTGCTGGTGGGAATGCCGACTGGTTCAGCCCTTTTGGAAAACAATATGGACGATTCTCAGAAAGTTAGAAATTGAGCTCCCATTTGACCCAGCAATACCACTCCTGGGAATATATCCCGGAGAGGCAAAAAGGTATAGTAGAGATGACATCTGCATTTCCATGTTCATTGCCGCTCTGTTTATAATTGCCACAACATGGGAAAAAACAGAGTGCCCGAAAACAGATGATTGGCTAAAGAAACTCTGGTATATTTACACAATGGAATACTATGTAGCTGTCAGAAAACATGAAGTCATGAAATTTGCATATAAGTGGATCAACATGGAAAGTATCATGCTGAGTGAAATGAGTCAGAAAGAAAGAGACAGACATAGAAATACTGCACTCATATGTGGAATATAAAGTAGCTGAGAGGTACAAGCTTACAATGTTGTGATTCCTGGCAGACATTTCTCTGGACTTAGTTACTAAAATACTAAAATACAGAAATCCAAAACTATGCTGCTGCTAGTGCGGCCTCCTGACCTCATATCTCTTCATTCTCAGCAATGGAAAACTGTAAAAAACTAAGGCTCACCGAAGGGGCGAGTGCACTCGTGGGCTCTCCGGGCGGCTGTGCCTCACCGCCCGCATTCAGTGCTCTGGAACCACGGTGTATGGGCTGGATCGGGAAGGCCGGTGGTCAAGGACAGGCAAAAGAAGAATGAGGACCAAGCTGGTTGCTGATTAGTTACCGTTTATTCAATCTTCCATCTTTCTCATCTCCCGCACTCCCTGCTCAGGCCTCTTTCTGGATCTCTGCTCAACTCCTGCCTCTCTCTGGCCTCTCTCTCTCCTCCCACTTGTCTCTCTCACCTTGTCCTCTAGGCTACAACCAGCCAGGTAGCCAAATCAACATAAGAAAGCCCTTCCTGAGGGCAGGGCACTCCAAAGCCCTTCCTCACTCTTAAGGTTTTTTTCTTTTCCTTAGTCCAGGAACTCATTAACATCTTAATACTAGTTATTTTTGTATGGACATAGCAAGGGATACATTGAGGCTTGCAAGGTAGCTCTCCTGGCAACATCTTGCCACAGGCTCAGACCACAGCACTCAGGCCAGATTAATCATTCCTCACCCTAGCAGGGTCCAAATCTAGTATCACTGTTTGGATCATGACAGCATTTGTCCATGATCAAGCTCTTAACTTATAGTTAAGCATTAGGCACTTTGGCCAGGCCCATCTCGATGTCAGGGTAGCACACAACTCACCGCTTGCCCTGGGTCCTTCTTGTCCCACGTCGGGACCGTGCTTTGGGGGTGCTAGGAAGTAAGGGCAGCTGAGGCTTAGGTCAAGAGAACAGATGCCCGGGAGGAAAATATCATGTAGAGTCAAATGACTCCCAGGTTACAAAAGCATAACATTTGTTAAGTCTTCCTGTGTCCATACAAAAAGGACTTGCTCTGAATAAACTATGCAAAGGACTCAAGGAGAAGAGAAAAACATTATTTACAAGTCAACAGAACACTAAGAAAGAAGCTACAAATAAACAAAGAGGAATAGGAGCACTGTAACGGGAGTAACCCAATAAACCTAAACTACTGAGGCTATGTTATCCTACAGAAAACAAATTACCAAATGCTTTCTTTTCAGCAGATCGACTTTAGGGGGGAGAAACTCCAAATCAATAATAGTGAATTTTTTTGTTTAAATATTGAATGTAATCAAAGTAAAGTGAAAGTAAAGTGGAATTTACCAGTTACACATGCGGGGTGGGGGGCTGGGTAGGTGGGGGGAGGGGGGAGGTATATTGTGATTCTTAGTGGTGGAATATATGCACTGGTGAAGGGATGGGTGTTTGAGCATTGTATAACTGAGACTTTAACCTGAACGTTTTGTAACTTTCCACATGGTGAATTAATAAAAGAATTAAAAAAAATACTTGCAGTTGTTTGGATAAACACAATAAGAGACAAAGATTCCAACACTTAGTTCTCTGGGTTCTGAGAGCAAGCAAGGCTTTTACTGTAAATCTCAGACTAAGTCTCCTCAGGCCAGTTCAGCTTGTCCTTCTACATGGGGACCCTGTCTCTTAAGTCATAAGAGCTTGCATCAAGACCATGAATTTCTGCCTTCTAGACTGTCCCATTTTGATGCCAGGGTAGCTGTGCCACTCACCCCAGGTCCATCCCAGCCCCGTAGCAGGACCTTCCTTTTAGGGTGTTAGGAACTACAACAATTGAAGCCTTAGTCAAGTAATTATGACCAATGCCCAGGGGTAGATGTATTTCAGAATCAATGAACTCCCAAATATTAGGAGCATAGTATTAATGGTTTTTCTGTTTAACCAAAGAACATTGCTCTATAGTAAAATATAAAAAATCCATAGGGTAAATAGAAAATCAGGTACAAATACACAGCACTTCAAATACAAAGCACTACAAATACAGTGTTCAGAATTACCAGAACGTTTTGGCTTATAAGTCAAGATTGACTTGGGGACTGTGACAATGAGAGGTAAAATACAAAGGAAAGGTTAAAGATAAACTTTAACTAAATAAGGGATGCTAGCAAGAGCATGGTAAGTTTCTCTGGGAGGTGGAAATTCACTGATGAAGGAGGCAATTCACTGATGAAGTTTAAAATACTTTGGATTAATATCCAACAACTCTGTGCCTACCTCACTCAGCATGATATCCTCTAGTTCCATTCACGTTGCTGTAAATTGCATGACTTTGTTTTTTCTTGGACTTGCATAGTATTCCATTGTGCATATATACCACAACTTCTTGAGCCATTCATCTATAGTTGAGTATTTCAGCTGTCTATATATGTTAGCCATAGTGCTAAGTGCTGTGATAAACATAGGTGTGCATATATCCTTTGGAATTAGTGTTTTTGTATTTGGGGATAGATGCCAAGAAGTGGTATCCCTGGGTTATGTGGGAGTCCAGGAGATCTCCATATTGCCTTCCACAGAGGCTGAACCAGAAGACATTGCCACCAATAGTTCTTACTACAACCCATTCTTCACAGGCTGCGTCCAGACTTTTTGATATGTGCTATTCTCACTGGCATGAGATGATAGTTCAATGTTTTGATTTGTGATTTTCTAATCATGAATGGCAATGATCACTTTTTCACGTCTGTTGACCATCTGCATGTCTTGACCTGTGTCAGTCCATAGGAGAAAAATGATAGGGAGACAGTATTTTAGAGAAGTTATTCTCCTACTTTTGTTTCAAATGCTTCAAGGTCTAGATCGAATTATTCCTGCTTACCAGGTGAGGAAACTGAATCATCTGTACTCAGAAAAGCCTGGAATTTGAGATCTTGGATTTTTGGATTCAGTAGATCTGAGCATCAACATCCTCATTTATAAATTGGGCATAGAACCTGTGGTGACCAAGATTATTAGAGAAATCAATCAGATACTTGTTTAAAGTATCTGGCAGGAAGACAGGTAGATAGGGGAAGCTAAAAACAAACAAAAAAACAAACAAAAACAAAACCAGTATCTTCTCTCAGCTCACTGGCCCAAAGTCATGAAAAAAGATGGCAGAGCCAGGTCCTTTGAGAACATGTCCAGTAACCATCCCCATGTTCCTTCCTGCCCTGCCTGCATCTCAAAGCCATTATGAAAACAGCTTCACTTTCCCAGGTAGAGCTTTCCTTTTCCCGACAAGGATTCTTGTGGAACTCACTGCTAAGGTGAGGTGGTGGTGGATATGAGTGATTTTTTTTTTATAGAGTTACAATAATTTATCATCTTCTCTCCAGCAGTTGTACTCTGGCTGGCAGCTTTTAAAAACTCTACAGTCCACGAGAGAGCAGTGAACAGAAATATTTTCAAGAGCAGATGGGACGTACCTTCAAAACGCAGGATTGTCCCACTGAAACTGGGACATCTGGCAACCTTAAAAAAAGCCCAAACTAGATGAAATAAAAATTATGAGATAGAGAAGGAGAAAAATATGTCTTTGCATTGATTAGCAGGGAATGTAATTAATCTCCTTCAACTCCCTTTTCAGTCCTGCAGTGTAAAACAAGGAGGAATTGCAGTATTACAGCATTCCCCTGTGAAAATTCTTACGTGATCATATCAAAGTGGTCTGAGTTTTAAAACTTGAGAATAATGCCTCCTCTTCTATTGCACAGAACTGTTTGGGGAGTGATAGAATTTATGCCCAAACTTCCTTAATACAATGATTCTTATTAGCCTGCTCAACAGTGGGGATTGGGTGAGAGAAGGTTCTGTCAACTAAAATTAGTCCAACTCTTACAGTTTTGTAAGGCAATTACAGAAATCAATCTCTCTTTGCCTGTTATATGTTTTTGTTCAATATTTCTCTATTTGTGTAGTGCAGAAGCAAATGGGGACCAAACTAACAAGTTAGGAGAAGAGGGAGTAGCCCAGCTTTTTTCTTCAATTGCCTTTCTGTCCTCCTTTTCCGTTTTGTCTCAACACCCAATTAAATCTGAATTCCGCTGAGACTTAACACCATCGGATAAGACACCAATTGTTCTTTCCCCCCAATTGTTACAGTCCAATACAGTACCTGAAAAACCGTGAGCCCTCAAAATAAAACTTTCGCAGATTTGACAAGCTGGATAGACCTTCTCACATTCACCAACAACTCATTGCATTTGGTCTTGAGAGGACCTTATGAGGAATCAATACCTCTGCTCACTTCTCACCTGCTAATGGACAGGCCACAAAAGCTATAACAAGGACAAAATCTCAGAAAACTATCCTTTTAGAGTCAAGTAGCCACTCTTTATGGTGATGTCTTTAAAAGAAACATTTCAAAACTAGAGAGATAGTACAGGAAATAAGAAAACTTTCTTGCATGAAGTCAACTCCAGTTTGATCCGTGGCACCACATATGGTCTCCTGAGCATTGCCAGAAATGAACCTTGAGTCATAGAACCAGGAGTAAGCTCTGAATACTACTGGAATTAATCCCCACCCCTACCCCTAGCTGACACTCCAATATGGTTCTTTTTTTTTTTTTGGCCCCAAAGGAAGAGCTCAATGACTTATACTCCTGCATTGCAAGTATCAGGCTATGAGGCCAATCCCCAATACCTTGAGAGTGAGCCTATCAGATTCATTATAGTGATCCCCAGTGTTGCAAACAATTTTCAGTTGCATTGCAGTCAGGTGTATATGAATATCCCATTAAAGGGGTGTAAACCCCAGTGAGCCCCACGACTACAAAATGATGTGTGAACATCATGACCAGGGAGTGAAATCCACAACAAGCCTATGTGTGAGCACTACAATGAACCCTGGTGAAAAACTACAGTTAGATGGACATGAACACCACAGTGAAAGGGTATAACTCCCAGCAGGCACTCTTCAAGAACCACAGTTGAAGGAGTATAACAACCAGGGAGCACAGTGTTCAAGTGTGTGAGCACCAAAATCTGAAGTGCAGTCACCCCAAGCTAGCATCATAATTAAATATGCAGTCTCTATTGCCAGGCAGGTG
The DNA here is from genome assembly GCF_027595985.1 of Sorex araneus. Classification (NCBI taxonomy): domain Eukaryota; kingdom Metazoa; phylum Chordata; class Mammalia; order Eulipotyphla; family Soricidae; genus Sorex; species Sorex araneus. The sequence continues at coordinate 360,256,070 of NC_073302.1, read as the reverse complement.
AGTGACCCCTGGTTTCCATAATAACAACAGTGCAGGGAAGAAGAGGGGGCTGAATAACATTTAGGATATCCATTTTTCACATTGAAATGTTTTCTCCCAAATTGTCTATTCTGGAGTAGATAGTGAATTGGGTTCCTCCAAAATTCTGTTGCCTGAGCACCCAATGTGATAGTAGGTAAAGATGGGAGCTTTGAGAGATAAATGGGGCAAGAAGGCGTATAAGTGGGGCCCTGAGGTTAGTGCCCTTCTAAGAAGAGGAAGGGTGAAATGTGTGTGTGTGTGTGTGTGTGTGTGTGTGTGTGTGTGTGTGTGTGTGTGTGTAAGCTAGACCGGAAGGCCATGTGGGGGTATAGTGAAATGTTGGCTGCCTGCATGTCAGCAACTTAGCTGGGAACACTTGATCTAGCACTTTATCTTCAGAAACATGAGAAATTTAAATCATCCAGTACATATCACTTTGTTATGACAAGAGGTGATACTCAGATGGCTAAACATACCTCTAGGCCCATGACTCTGAAATGGCAGAAGCTGATACTAGAACCTGTGTATCGGAGTCCAAATTCACGGCCGTGACCACTGGGGCAGGCTCTGAGCTCATGACCCAGTGCATGTGACTTCATAAATAGAAATTAACCCAGTAAACATAGCTCTAAGCAGGTCTCCTATCTAATGAACTATTTTCGAGACCAACACATTGATCTCGAATTTAGTATATACGGGTTTAACTTGGATTTGCTTCACCCACTGCCAGATATCATCTGGAAAAGTCAGGCAACCTGCAGCCCTCTGCCTCAGTTTCCTAATTTGAACACTAGGAACTCATACCAATTAAATTGCATGATAAACTGTAAATAGATCTGTTAACTGTTAAGCATCCCCCTCCACACACACAGAGTTTAGTCAGAGTGCTGCTTAGAGGTGGTGGAGATAAATTCTCTCACTTTGAAAAAATGGAAACTGACAAAAACCACTGATTTGGGGGGAACTAATCCTGCCAGGGTGACTTTCAATTCATTTTTTAAAATTTATTTAAATTTCTTTTTTTGTTTTGTTTTGTTTTTGAGCCACACCTAGCATGCTCAAAGGTTACTCCTTGACCTGTCCTCAGGAATCACTCCTGGAAGGTTTGGGGACCATATGGGATGTCAGGGACCAAATGTGGGTCAGTCACGTGCAAAGCAAACACTATACATTCCTGACTTAGAACATTTGAGGGAGGGCATAACACAATTGATTTACACAATTAACAACAAAGTCAAGGTCAATTTCTTCATTAGGCACAGAAGGCATGGGATCTAGGATCTGCAATACTTTTTACAGTACTTCTTAATTCCTTCTTACATTAGGAAAAAAAAGTGAACTTTTGGGTATACTATAATATTTTAATGTGCAATTTTAATATTTTTATCTTTACCCCAATGCCATTGTAAAGTATAATTAAAAATATTGTTTATGAAGGGGGGTTCCACAAAGGCAAAGTTACCTCAAGTCCCCAGAAGTCATAATGCAGGCCTGAGAAAAGCAGCAAGTAATAAAAATACTTCAACTTGCCAAGGGAGGCATTTCATTCCCTTGCATTAAGTATTGCTTTGCAGCCAAAGTTGACTCCCTAGTTCTCCTAAAAGTATTACAATTCTTCCAGAGTCTTCTCTTATGAGATTTCCATTGTCTGAAGCTCCTTAAACTGTGGGTTGTGACCCCAAGGCTACCTTAACTGTGGGGGTGGAGGGGTCCCAAAATTTTATTTTGAAATAAGTTCATGATTTATTGCCAATAAGTGTTTGGTTCAGATTCTTTTTTAAATCCTTGGGGTCACATAAACATGTCTTGGTGAAAAAGAGGTTGTGACGGGGAAGTTTAAGATCTACAACATTCTTCTGTCTGTTCCACATCCTCTACCAACCAAACACTGAATAACCACCCTTTTTGTACCTGTATTCAATTGCTTCATAGTTCTAGGTCTTCCTGCTTTTGACCATTTTCATCATCTTCAGTTTCTTTTGCCTTGGGTTTTTATTATTCACTCCATCAGTCCTTTTTTTTAAAATTTTTTTTAAATTTTTTAATTAGTGGGTCACAGTGAGGGTACAGTTACAGATTCAAACATTTTGTGCTTGTTCTTCCCTCATACAGTGTTCGGGAGCCCATCCCTCCACCAGTGTCCATTCTCCACCAACAATGAACCCAGTATCCCTCCCAACCCCCAGTCCCATCCCCCCCACCCCGCCTCTGTGGCAGGGCATTCCAATTTGTTCTCTCTCTCCTTTTGGGTGTTGTGGTCTGCAATAGGGGTATTGAGTGGCCATCATGTTCGGTCACTACTCTACTTTCAGAAGCGCATTTCCCTTACCACGCGGGATATCCAATCACATTTTACTTGGTGTTCCCTTCTCCATTTGCTATGACTTTCCCCCAGCATGTGAGGCCAACTTCTAAGCTATGGAGTCAGCCTCCTGGTATTATATACTACTATTCTTGGGTATTAGTCTCCTACTCTGTTATTTTATATTCCACAGATGGCACTCCATCAGTCTTATTCCCAATGCCCAGAGTGCCTTATGGGACAAAACAGTGCTTAGCCTCTGAAAGTGCTAGATTTGTTCAAATTTTTTTGATATTTGATGTTTGTGTCTCAGTTTCTTCATCTACAAAATGGGAACAATAGTAGAATTTTCCTCACAGATTCTTTAGAAGATGACTTGACTACAGTACATGTGTCCCTGCATCCATTTACACATGTGGGGAACACAGCACCATGCAATGAGAGACAGTTTTGTTTACTCACATTATTGGCATACACCAATTTCTAGGTCTTCAAGTTACAAGAAGAGGTCTTAATGAACTCACAAGCTCGTGAGAGTTGGCACAGAAGGAAGAAAAATGAAAATTTATTTTTCTTAATGATTTTGAGAACCTCATTTCTATAGAGGGCATGTTTGGAAGGCATTGTCATGGAAGGATCTTGGAAGTGGGTAGGGCTTCTTTAAGGTGATGAGAGTGGGTTTGAGGCTAAGACAGCATAGCAGGCAGCCTGGTGAGAAATTTTGCATATGCAGAGCCCAGACCCCTTGCAGGGAAAGGAAAGAGACAAAGAAAGAGAGAGGGAGATAAGGGGTGTGTTTATAGGTTGTGTTATTTTTAGGACGGTTCTCAAGTGTGTTTAAGGAGTCCAGAGGGTCAAGAGGGACCCATACTTGCAAATATTGGCAAACCAGAAGAGAATGTGGAGCTTCTCAGGCCCTATGGTGCTGGGGATTGCCTGGACCACCACAGCAATGCTGAGGGGTCTTCAAGATCATACCTGGCATTGCTTGGGGGCTACACCTATAGTGAAGCTAGAGACAAGTACTAGTACTGTACTACCAGATGCTAGTGCTAGTAGTACCAGATTCTAGTACCAGTACTACCAGATGCTAGTACTGCAAAGACTGAACCAAACAGGAGTCCAGAGCATGCAAGGCATGCTTTGGATCCTCTGCTCTACTTCCCTAATCGCTCCAAGGTCTGGGGTTGGAGTATAATCCCTTGAATGCATAATGCAAAGAGTCTCTTGCCCCCGCACCTGGCTGTCTTCACTGGGGCCCCTCGGAGAGGGTGGGTTTCAGTTTCCCTCTCCGCCCCAAGCAGAGCCCCCACAGCCAAAGACCTCCAGAGCCCAGCCACACTCATGCTCAAGGCCCCTCTCCACACGTTCAGACAAGCCTCATGCATGAAGGAACCGGCAGAGGAAGCCAGGTGTTTGGGACCTGGGGCTGAGATCTCTGGCACTGTGTAATCCCATCAATAGCCAACATCCAGAGACTATAAAACCAAGCTCCAAGACATCTTATAGCCTAGTTCTCCGTCAGGGAGAACCTAGCAAGCTACCGAGAGTTTCCTGCCTGCATGGGAGAGCCTCACAATCTCCCCATGGTGTATTCATTTGCCAAAACCAGTAACAATGATGGGTCTCATTCCCCTGACCCTGAAAGAGCCTCCAAACCGGAATCATTGGAAAGGGCAAGTAAAGAGAAGCTTCTAAAATCTCAGGGCTAGGATGAATGGAGATGTTACTGAGACCGCTCGAGAAATTTGATGATCAATGGGATGATGATTGATGATGATGATGAAATGCATAATCAAGGAGGAGCCTAAAGGGCAGAGATGAAGCCTAAAGGTAGGGATGGAGAAGAGACGGAATGGGTTTGGGGAAACCAGTGAGCAAACTATTGTGAACAGGAGGTCAGCTTTCAAAGTCTGATAAAGGCAGAAAGGGTATGTGAAGAATAGAGGCCAGTTGTTCAAGATTAGACAGGGGTTCAGAGATTTGTTGTGGATAAAAAGGGTGAGGGAAACATTGAGGGCAATTGATTCTTAATTCTTAGTCTAGACAGTATGACCTGGAAATGGCTGCTAAGAGGTATTTGTAGTGTCCTGAAAAACAGGTGAAGATGCTTGGGAAGCAATTAGAAGAATGTGTCTGATGTGTGGAAGAGAGACTGAGCTAGAAATGAAAGTTCAAGGAACTCAACAGTTGTGATTGTCAAGCATGAGATAAGCAGAGAAGGCCAGAGTGCAAGGATGGCATTGCCTGTGGGGTTTCAAGTCTGAGCAGTTACATGGTGGGGAGAGGGTATAGTAAGTTTATATATCCCATATCAACGAGACCTGGAAACAATCCTGTCTCTGCCTCCTCCAATCTCCGGCGCTCCAGGAATCAAACCCAGATGCCCCACCCTACCAGAGCCAAATAAATACCTCACAGGCAGACCTCCACTACCTCCACTACCCAGCCACCACCACACTCCAGGCCGCTTTCCAGACATACCATAAGACACTTACATTTTCTGTAATTTTTGCACCATATTTGATGGGGTTCAAATACAGTTTGAAGCATGGGAACACCTGTAGGGCAATTGGAAGCTGTCCTAAAAGCCTCCATTCCTCTCAGAGAGCCCAGCAAGCTACCAAGAATACCCTGCCCGCATGACAAAGCGTGGCAAGCTACTTGTGGCATATTCAATATGCCAAAAACAGTAACAACAATGGGCCTCATCTGTCTGACATCGAACGAAACCCCAATACAGCAGTGTTAAGAAGGATGAGCAAGGAGAGACTGATAAAATCTCAGGGACAAACTAAACTGCCCAAACGAAGAAAGACTAAAATGATTGTCTGTACTTTCAATGCACATACGCTGGCATCGGAAGCATCCATCGAGGACCTGATGGTGCAAGTGCAGAAGATCAAGTACGACATCATTGGTCTGACCGAAATGAGAAGGCATTGATCACATCACGCCATTTTCGACACTGGAGAAGAACATGTGACAACAGACGCATTGGTGGCATTGGTGTCCTTGTCAACACGAACTTGGCCATAAACAATGATTCATTTGAATGCCTAACAATCCGAATCGGATGATTATGCTTGAATACATGTGGCTCACTGCCTGCAGTTTCTATCTTTGTCATCTATGCAACAACATCCAATTACGAAATTGAGAAGTTCTACATGGAGCTGGAGAAGTTCTATAAAGAAGACCACACCTTCTACAAGATCATTTTTGGTGATTTTAATGCCAAGATAGGACCAAGAAGGTCACCCGAAGAACTCCACATTGGGACCCACAGCCTAGAATGGAATGAACAGGGTGAGAGACTGTCCGAGTTCATCATGTCTACCAAGACCATCCATGGTAACTCACAGTTCCAGAAGACCGAATCTAAATGTTGGGCATGGTAAACAGTTCCACAATGAAATTGATCACATTACATTCAATCAAAGGTTTTGCCTGACTGATGTCGCTGTTATCCCAAAATATCAAATGGGATTGGACCACCGTCTCCTTCATGCAAAATTCTACTTCACAGCGTGGGGAGAAAGGTCTGCAAAATTTAAGTTTAAGAAGAGAACTCCAAGAATGACGACCAACTGGGAGTTCTTTGGCACTATTGAGGTAATGTGGGAAGATGCCGTCATTGACAACATTGACGAGAAATACGACGAGGAATACTGGTTCAGCACCTCCATGACTGCGCGAAGAATGATATCCCGTTATTCTTTTCCTCATTCATAGGAATAGTAGTTAAATTATTTGGAGGGGCAGAGCAATAGTGTGGTGGGTAGAGAATCTGTCTTGCACATGGTCAACCTGAGTTCAATCCTTAGGACCCCAAAAGGTCTGAGCCCCTCCAGGAGTGATCCCTAAGCCCTAAGCTCTACCAGGTACAGCTTACAAACAAAATAAAACAAAAAAAATTCTTTTTGGTTTTGGGCTATGCTCAACAGTGCTCAGAGTTTATTCCTGCCCCATTCCCAGGGATCACTCTCAGTGGACCTTGGGAGCTCATAAGGGGTACTGGAGAAAAACCCATGATTAGCTGCATGCAAGGCTAGCACCTGATCCCCTGTACTATGTCTCTAGCCCAGGGAATAAGAACAGCAGCTTTGTACTCTGAAGCAAGGACAGACTCACAGGCATTAGACAGTGACGGAAATATACACTCTAGTGTATTGTATTGCAGGTGGATATTATAAGCCAAAGGGGACTTAAATGTTCAGGCTCCTCCAAATCAGCTGTACCATATAAACAACTCAGGCAGAAAATAGGCTTCTGCTCCCCCGAAGCTTCATATGTTTATGCGGGCAAGGTGACCAGGATGCAGTAGGAACTTCCTGGTAGGAAGGAACTTCCTGATAGGAACAATCCTCCTTAGGAGCTCAGAGGCTCAGAGCCCATTCCTGGGGCAGCCTCTGGGCCAGAAGGAGGAATTTACTGGCCACTTGAACCTCTCATAGCAGTACAGCAGCACTCAGCACTGAGGAAGTGGTCAGACAGCTCTTTTGGAGAGAACAAAGAATGTCCCCACAGTGGCCAGCAGAGTTCAGGTACCAGAAGAAAACTCCTGACCACAGATGCCTGTGGGCTGGCTCCTGCTCAGTTCCAGCTCTACTTCTCTGAGTTCCCTTTCCCCATTAGGAAACCCTAGTTTGGGATCCATAATATTAATGTAAAGAATTACTGCTAAGAAGACGGAGCAGCCCAGGGGCAACTGTCTCACTGATGGAAACCATCCCACTGCTGACTTGCAGTTTAGGATCATCCTCACCTTTGGGAACCCCTGTGGGAAACTGCACCCCTTGAGCCTTTGCTCTTCAATAGAAACTTGGGAGCAGAGGACATATTTATCACACTGTTTCCAGAAAAGCTACTCAGGGCGAAACAGTGGAAACATTAGGAAAGGGCACTGGCAGTCCAGGGCTAAGTCCCTGGATCAGCTTTGACACTTAGCACTTATAAGAGCTTGAGCCAACCTCTGTACCGCTGGAAGTTTCACCTGTATAAAATGAAATACTAAGACCTGTGCCTTCTACCTTTGAGGGTTTTTGGCAGAATCAACAATTGCACAACACATATGTGAAGAAAATGTAAACACAAAACTAGTGGCATAATGCAAGTGAACAAGCCTAGAGGATTGTAAAAGTATCTATAGTAGCAGGATTTGTTGTTGTTATGCAAATAGTCACTGATGACAAGATTGCCATTACTGGTCTCTAAAGAGTGAATCTTAGAATCTACTATGTATTAATTTAAAAGCCTTTGTGTACGTTTGAACTGTGCCTTATACATTTTTTTTTCCTTTTTGATATGCCAGACTAAATTTCTTGTCATTTCACACTGGCAGAAGTAATTCATTGTCATTGTCATTGTCATCACTTTGATAAACAGAACTTTTATGGCTTACAACACTCCCATGGATGCAATTGATATTTGCCAAGAGATCCTTTGGTCCACAAATCTCACCAGCTTGCTCCTTGTGCAGTTATGTGAATGAGGAAAGGGACCTGGCTCTTGGATCTGGGACATCTGAACTGACTCCTGCCAAGTGGCAGGGACAATTTTAGTGCTGCAGAGACTCTGACTGCTGTTTCCGCCTACTCCGCCTTCCTCCTTCCTCCTGTCCTTGAGCACGCAGATGCTGCTTGCCTTCTGCTCTCTCCTTCCCCAGCTTCTTGTATTTCTATGTCTCCTGCACCCGTTTTCATCACTCCAGATTCTCACTTAGAACTGTGTTCTCCTCCCTATTCCCTGCACCCCCCCTCCTCTCCCTCCCCCCCCTCTCTCTCTCTCTCTCTCTCTCTCTCTCATTCACACACATTTGTTTTTTTTAATATCTATATCATGCCTTTCTTTAACCCACTGGACATGATTGGGAACTCTGGAACCCTCACGTTTCCAACAGTAAGTATCCTTTCTAAATATGACTAGCATATCCACTTCCTTTTTCTTCTTTTCCCTGGACTACTGCATCTGTCTATTAACTAGTCACCCACCTGCCTCCAGTTCTACTCATTTCAGTCTCAGCATACTCAAAGTAAATTTTCTGAATATCAATATTCAATTCAACCTGGTCACTTCTAGAATGCCTGAAACTCTAGGTAAAATCCATATTCCTATGGCAAGAAATGTCGTGGAAGTGGTAAATGTACTCTACCTGCACGTATAAGGCCCACACTTTGATCCCTAGTTTTGCAAGGTCTCCCCAAGCACACTGGTGACCAAGAGTCCCTGAACACCATCAGGTGTGGGCCCTACAATAATTTTAAAAAATTCATTTCCCAAGGTTTTACTTACAAAGTGTCCTGGTCCTCATCACAGCTCCTAACATTCAGTCTCAGGCATACAACTGCACTGATTCATGCTGACCTTTGACGGAGTTGCTACTGCATGAGAAGGTAGATGTTTAGCATGGGGCTGTGTGTGCAATGGGAGGACTTTGGGCTTTGAGTTAGACCTGTGTTAGGGCCTCAACCACTGATTTACCTATTAAGCAATTTGTCTCTCTAAGGTTAATTTTCTCACTTGTATAAAAGTCAATTGTACACCCTGTCCCAGGGCTAAGAGTAGGGAGAGATTGAATGCTAAAGTTTAGGGATCACCAAAATAAAGCAGTAATCAAGACAATATTTTCTGTTGGCTATTTGTGCTTCTTTCAGGGTTTTGTTATTGTAAATAAAAGATTGAGAACCCCACCAAAAAGAAAATTTTTATGTAATAATAAGATGCTATTGAAAACAGTATGCAATTATACATCGAATATTTAAATTAATGTAATATATCCACAATGAACAAAATCTAATTAAAACAGATTCTGGCAATGTACTTATATGACTCACCTCGCTAGTTTCATCCCGACCTTCCCATCTCTCCACGAGTATTCAGCATAGGGTGCTCTCAAACACCTTGCCTAGTCTCTCACTGACTTGAGTACTCTCTACAACACCTGAACAGGACTCCTGAAAGTGGCCCACAGCCACTGTTGATTTATAACATACAATCTATAAACTGGAGGTCAAATACACAAGCTGAAAGTGTTTACACATTCTTATAGTAACTAGACAGTGATTTTATGTCAGTTTAATCCATTTGCAAGTTTTCGTTTTTATTTTACATGTCTTCTGCTTTCATCTTTCTGATTTTAGCAATGCATTTTTGTTGTACTTTAGGAAAGTTTGGTGAGCCATGGCTTGGAAGCTGGTTCTTTGTTCAAGCTGATTTAAGATTTGAGATCAGTTTTGACGGCCTGTGATTTTCTAGATTTGATTTGTTTCTAATATAGAGAAATATCAAATTGTGGGAGAAGTGACCTGGATAGAATTACGGGGGAGGGGCTAAAGGTGGGTGGTTGGTGGAAAGGGTGGTCCCAAGATCGATACAATCTATGGAGACAGCACCCCCTGGTGTTGGGAGCAGAGTAGACTGTGAGGGTCCGCTAGTCCTCTTTTTACTGGCTTAATTTTCATTCTTCACTTACTGCAGTGTATGTTTAATGTGTCTATTCATATAACCATTTAGTCAATGAATGGGCAAGACACATTCACAGATGTGAAAATGTAGTACCAAAAGAACAAGACATGTTATCTATCCTTTCCTAGCTTAGACTGCAGTGGACAGGCCAGAATAAATGAACACACAGATACATAGATGTATAAATGACAGACTGGTGAAGTAACATAAAGATTAAATAAAATTATCTGATAGAGTTTAGAAAGCAAGGCTTAAATAAACAGAATGTAGGAGCCTCTGTGGTGACAGTAGCCCTGAAGATTTTACCTTATCCACTTAAGATCCACTAGATTTATCCACTTAAGTAGCAAGGGGGAAACTTTATAGGCAGGAGTTAAATGCCGTAGCTCTCTAGGGTGGAAAGAGTCTGCTGCTCCAGGACAGCAGAGCAACAAATTAGACAGAAATAATTCCAGGCAAGGCTGCGTGGAGGCGTACCACAATCTCCTAACATCAGGAAGCATCTGTAGGTCAAGCTGTTTGCACTTCACTAAATTCAATGAAAAGTTGTCCCAATTTAGAAACGTGTGCCTCACCTTTGAACTGTCCATTATGGAATATGAAGTGTGATCAACACAAGCCAATCTCAATCTGGTAAGCCTCCATCATTGGGGATCATTGTGGGGCGCCATCTACTCCATGACTGCTTTGTCCACACAGTTGTTTATTTTTCTCCAGACTCAGATCCTGGGAAAGCAGACCAGGCGTCATCAACTTGAATTCAGTGATGGGTCAAGGGAGGAATGTGAGACCCACACAGAACTCACTGGACTGTTTCTTGGGGTTTATTCTAACTAGAACCAACAAGAGAAATTCTGTGACCTTATTCTTAACTGGATGAGGAAAGTGGGTGCAAAAGGAGAGAGGGAGGGGGATCAAAGCAGGCAGGTGGTGCTCATTTGTGGAATATAAAGTAACATAATAGGAGACTAACACCTAAGGACAGTAGAGATAAGGACCAGGAGGACAGCACCACGGCTTGGAAACTGGCCTCACATGCTGGGGGAAAAGCAGCTCAAATAGAGAAAGGACCACTAAGTAAATGATGGTTGGAGGGATCGCTCAGGATGGGAGATGTGGACCAAACATGATGGCCTCTTAGTACCTGTATTGGGAATCCTAACACCTGAAAGGAGAGAGAAAGAGGGAATGTGCCTGCCACAGAGGAAGGGAGTGGGAAGAGGTCGGGGTGACAGGAGGAATACTAGGAACATTGGTGGTAGAGAATGTGCACTGGTGGAGGGATGGGTGCTTGATCATTTTATGACTTAAACACAACCATGAAAGTTTGTAAGTCTGTAACTTTATCTAACAGTGATTTAATGAAAAAAACTTTAAATAAAGTAGGGAGGTGGTCCAGAGCATAGATAATAGAAAGTTGGGGTCACATAGGCCCCAACCTGAAGTCCCTTCATGCTGCCCTGCCCTGGGTTCTTCATTGCTCATTATCCCAGAAGAGTTTTTGGTTTTGGCCATAACCACCAGTGTTCAACGCTTACTCCTGACTCTTCTCCTGTATCACTCCTGAGATCAGTGGACCATATGTAATGTCGAGGTTGGAACCTAGGTCAGCTACATGAAAGGCAATACTACCAACTGTACTATCACTCTGGTTTCCCCCTTCCCAGCTCCTGCCTCCAAAGTCTTTTAATAAATCTTTATTGTTTTTGTTTAAGTTTATTTGAGTGCTGTTTATGACTCAAAGGTCATCACAATGTAACTCCTGGGGTCCTCACCACTTCCAAGGCCCTTCTTTTCCCAAATTTCTTGTTACCTAGGAATTCATCTCCCTTCCCATATTTTGAATACAGTAACAGAATGTTCATGTTTCCCAGAGTGGATTTGTCAGAAACTGTTGTCACTCAAAAACTGAATTTATTCTTAATTTTTCTATATGCCCTTTATCATAGTATAAATTAGGAAATTAGAAGCTCTTAAGTGTTCTCTGAAGATTTTAGGAGGTCCTGAAAATAAGATACATAGCAATACATGCACCATAATGCACAAAGGCACTCACACACACACACACTCACACACCTATGAATACACGCTTAGTGATGGTTCAAGTCAATTTGAGTTATTGCTTCTATGGTCCAGTAAAAAGAGTATCATTCTCCTCAATGTTCTCTTAATAATAGACTTTTCATGGGCTCTGGGTCAGTTTAGAGTTTTCAAAACCATCTGGAGCATGATTTCCTTTCTTCTCAATTTCTTTGTGCTATTTTCTTTAAGCTCAACTGTGTTGGGGGTTGTGAAGGGGAAGAGTCTCTCAAAACCAAGCCAAAAATCAGTGTGAATCCTGACAGCAGGTTCCAAAATGCCAAGTGGGAGAGAAGGAAACAGAAAACACTGACTTTTTCCAAAGTCATATAACAATTCATCCTGCAACAGATAGCCATGTGGCCTTTTTGACTGTATGCTTTCAGACGCTGGTCTGGGCCAGCAGGAGTACTTTGTCTTGGCACCTGCATATTGTCATATGCTCATCTATCCATCTCCTTCTACCCCTCTGAATACAGTGACCTTTAAGAATCACTGCAAAATCCAGATGTTCAATCTGGCTTGGAAGCCCCCAAGGACTAACTACTGCAGTATTGCAAAGGTGCATATAGATATTTTAAACTGTAAATGGTAAGCTAATGAGGAAGGAGGCTTGGGAGAATTCTTAGAAGGGATAATCCACAGCTGGAAATGGATTTTTTCTGTAGTTTGCTCCTGTTCTTAAAAAATAAATTCTATGACAAGTTCTATAGCCATACTCTGTTGCTCATTAAGGTGACATGTAACTATGGGGTTCACCCATGTTAAAAAGAATCATCCATACAAAAATCTCAACTTCAAAGCACATTAAGTATATAATGGTTTTTTGACTGTTGAAATAATTCTATTACCAACTTTCCCACCAGCTATCCTATCATAAGCAACTTATTTCCATTTAAATTATTTGTTAGTTGATTTGTCGCTAATTTACTTGCACATCCTTAAGAGAAAGAAATACTTTGAAAGGAAGGAAAGTCATATACTATGAAACAAAAGTTGCTGTTTTTAGCCACATACATATTTTAATCTCAGATACATTTAATCACATGGTTTTCCTGTAAGATTTTATGATTGTCTTGGTCACTCAGTATTGGGAGAGGTATTTGCACTGCTGAAGACTCATATGGCTTTGTGAGTGAAACAAAGATTCTAAGTGACAATTTGTAAAGTGTGACATATTTTGTGGAAGGTTAGCAAACTGGTAAACTGGTTCCAAGATTTTCTTTACACTTGCCTGCAAGGAGATGGGGAGATTGGGGAGAGGCACAGAAACCTTGATTTAAAGCCAGAAGTCCATACTTAAGGTTAGAGTCCCTTATTATTCCCGTGTCAAGAGAGTAGCAGCAGTGAGAAGCCTTTGCTGTTTCTTCAGCCAAAAGGATAGGACTAGAAGGTGGGGGTGGATTACTCTGTTGCTGAGACTGGAAGCCATAAAGGAGGAACCCTCTACCTGCAGAAGCCAGGAGTGTGTTGGAACCGTACTGCCTCAACTCTCTCATCTCCTTCCCCTTGTACAAATGCCTCTGAACACTAGTTCAGACAGGAATTACAGTAGGGAAGAGACAAATGAAGAATCATTACTTCATCTGACTATTTCCTTTTTTGTTCTCCAGCTTTCAGCTTATCAAAAATGCTTTCTCTTACATTTAATCCAAAGGCCCTTTTATCAATACTTTCAACTCCATCACCTTGTTGTGTATTATTAATACTTACTGGAACCTAAAATCTATGACCATTTATATGCTTGTTTAATTATTGTCTCCTCTTACTAAATGGTCTATTCTATGGGAAGAGGGTCCTGGTTGGCTTAGTTTGTTGCCTTTACTCTAAATCCTAGAACATAATAAATGTTTGTTTAATGCTTATTAAATGGATAATGATGGCGGTATAACTGAGAACGAGATAATACTGTCAAAGATGCCATCAAATGAATACCTGAGCTGTAACAATGTTGGCAAAAATAATCTTTGTTCCTGAGTCCTGGCTAATTTCCACTCAAATTTTCCATTTCTAAGAACTAGACCTGTCCACACCTGCCATGGATTGAGCTTTGTTCATTAATAGAATTGCCTCAAAGACTCTTTGTTTGTTTTCTCATTATTCTTTGCATACTATGGGAATAACTCAAAATAAAGCATTTATAAATATCCAGGGTACTTAGAAGTGAAGATTCCCTACTATCCATGTGATACATTTTTTAAAATCATTATTGCAGAGGAGTTGATGTTGTGACATAGTCTCAGACCTCTGAATGAGTCACAGTAATGACAATATTGGTAATACCTTAGACCTGTATAAGGTGCTTTCAAGATTTAAAAATACCAGTAAGTTAACACCTCTTAATATTGACACTAGTCAGTAAGAAGAACAGTTACTTGTTTCTTAGATAAGAAAATTGAGATTCTAAGAGATTATAGATCTTGTCCTCGAGAGTTTGGTCTTAAACCAATCCTTATTGGGTTTCTGTTATCACCAAAAAGAACTTAGAATTCAAAGGGCCAAAGTTGTCACTGAGAACAACAAACAAGCAAAAACCTCTGGATGGGAGGCCTGAAAAGTCTTATCAAGTTAGCAGTGGTTAGTCTCTATTCAACCTCAATTAGTTGTTCTGGAATTTGGTCAAATAATAAAATATTGATTTTGGATTTAGGTTTAAGTTTAAGACCTTAAGCTGAAATGCATTTGATCTTTGATTTTAGTGACTTTTCTATGAGTTCTAGTTTTGTCATCCTTTAAATGAGTGATTGACACATTTCTGAGTTTTTTAAGAACCAAATTTTGCATTTCTGGGTAAAGCTTTGTCACACAGAGGTAATCAATAAGTGATAGCTCCTCCTTTCCCTTTTCCTGACAATATGTTCTTATTTTGTAAGCCACTAAACATTTACTTTGCAAAACCAGAGTGTAAGTACAAAACGAACCAGGTACATTAGTGATTACTCATTCCAAGCCATGAGGGGCACTGGCACACGCCCCCCGACTGGAGTGGGGGGAGTAGTAGCCTTGAGCCCTTTGCTAATACTGAGTTCCTCTTGCCCACCACATCCTCTTATTTTCTCAGCATCAAAGATGAATATTTGAGGGGAAGGGAAATAGTGGCTCCATTCAAAATGTATCGGACCCTAACTTTTGTGTCTTGCGGAACTAAGAAAGATCTTTCAATTATGTGCCAGGCATTATGTTAAGCCCTTTACAAGGTCTTTCCTATTTAATCCCCACTGCAGCATTTTAGAAGGTTATTTCTATTATTCTCACTTCAAGATTATGTAGTCAAGTCTTAGAAAAGATAGCTAGTTTGCACCAATTAGCGAAAGACAAAATCCCAGAATTCAAACCAGTCACGTATGCTAGAATTTATCCAGTGAGATCATAACACCAGAAACCAATCTGGACATTCCCATTTGCTTCTTGAGCACTTGCCTTTTTGAACAACCTAAGTTATTTGCACATCCTTTTTGGAAAAGAATGAGGAGAACGGAAGGAAGGAAATTTGATTTGCTACTATAAGTCCATGATCTCCAACAGGTTACTTTGGGTTTGCGTCTATGGAAAGTAGAATACAGGAGCTGACATAGAACCTTCCAATGCATTTCTCTTGATAGAAAATACATCCTAAATTACCAAGTAATTGTGTCTGTGCCTTCCACATATTCAAGAAAGTATATTCCAAGTTCTTTAATGTTCCGAGACTATTACCCACGCTTTTGCTTTTCAGTGCTCTCACAACAAGGCAAATATAAATTCTGTGACTCCATTTGATGCAGGCATTGGGGCCCCAGAGGAAACCAAGGACAGGCATCCTCTTTCTTCTGTTCCCACGCAACAGCAATAAATAGTCACCCTTCCCCCAAGGGGAGCCAACCTCCCCGCTGATGTGAGCATAAAGAGCCAGGGCTGCATCCCGTGGTGATGATAATGGCAAGGGAGTCCTTGCTGCTCAGGAGGGCAAGTGGACTTTGCAGTTAATCAGGCAGCCTGGTAGACATTGTAGTTAATCACATCAGATTTTGTGGCACCATCAGCTCTATTTGAAACAATAGAAGAGCAGAGGTCAGTGGTAGCAGGGGAAAAGGAATGGCAGGCAAACAGGAATGTTTTAGCTATGAGTTACTGATTTAACAATTAGTCAAAAAATATGCTGGCTGTGGCTTTAATGTGGGTCAAGGTTATTTAGCATGTACTATAAGTTATGTTGGGGAGGATAAACCAGCGTGCTGAAGCTATGTATTCATGGAAAAAGAAGTTGATTCCACTCTCAGAACCTCTAAATTGGAGAGTGCTGCTTCAAAACATGGAGAAGGCTGTATTTCCAGCTGTGCATCCAGCAAATTCCGAGTAACGAATTGGAAAAATATGTAGAGTGAATTCCATTATTTAATCATGAAGACTACATTAAAGGACTTCTAATACTTCAATGATCCATTATCATGGAGTAGTACTATGTAGTACATGGGCTTCTGAGGGAATATATCAATATAGTAAGAGGAAGAATTGCATACCCGGTGCCTGGAACAGAGTTTATTCAATCAGTGAATGTATCATCATCCCCCACCCTTCACATACATACACATGTATAGGAGCCTACAGTTTATTGGGCTAAGAGGGTTATATACCCCCAACTAGTGAGCACTAGAACAGGATTGAAAACTTGTCCCACTAAGGCTTACCACCTAGCTTTTTACTTTTTACTTCTAACACAGATTTATGGATTTCATAACAGTTAGGAGATGTGAACAGCAGGGTTTGGTCAGAATATACCCTGGAAAGTTCTATCCTATACAGAAAACAAGGACTCTGTAGGTGAGGAAAGAAAAACTCATAGCACATTTTAAGCTTGGCACCATTTATCTTCTGATGCTGCTGGTTTCATACATAGCAAAGAACTAAGGCAGGAAAGTGGTTGTAAGAGGACAAGAAGATTAAAGGTGGGGCTGGAGAGATAGTACAGCAGGTAGGCACTTTCCTTGAACACAGAAGACCTGGGTTCAATTCTAGCACCCCACATCATTCCCTAAGACTGCCAGGAGCAATTCCTGAGCACAAATCCAGGAGTAAGCCCTGAGCACCACCAAGTGTGACCCCCCCCAAACAAGAGCCATAAAAGGCTTGCTATTAACATGTCCAAGGTATGCTCATTAACGTGTCCTTGCCCAGGAGATGTGAGAAAAGAATCAACAAGAGAGAGTAGGAAAAAGGATAATGGGGAAGTGACTCAGTGATAGAGGCTTTGCCTTGCTTTTGTGAGACTCTAGGCTCAATTTCAAGCACAACCAGTGAGAAAAGGACTATTGTTCACTCTGTCTGAAAACAATATGAAGAATTATCAGATCTCATCTTTCTTTAAGGATGAGTTTGAGTAGAAGGAGAATAGCATGGGTGACTATGGGAGAAAATAACCCTCAAATGCAACACTTGACATGACATTGAACAAATGAAGACTAGGATTACTACAAACTTGGGATGTGATTTGGTATATTCACAGAGAAGGGAGAGAAACATGATCAGACAGACACAAAGAAAGAAGAGGTTGAGAGAAAAAGGATGGTGTCCTGCCTCCTAGGAATCCCTGTGGCCACCAACTTCCAGAACCCAATGAGAAGCCCAGATAGTCAGGATCAGTGATGCAAACTCTAGGCCTCAAGGGATAGGGGATGGGCTGGTCCTTCTCATCTCCCCGCCCTATAGGACCTGGAGGTCACACCCACGAGCTGCCTCTGGCTGCTATCTGAGCTCCTTAACCACCATGAGCCAGAGACACACAAAAGAATCTTGAAACTGAGCAGCTCACTGCAGATTTCTCTTGACACTAATTATCTAAAATTTTAGAATTGCAGGAGCACACGGCTGCTCTTGTGGCCATGCAACATCTTATGCTATTCATAACAAGCAATACAAAATAAATTATCTAGCATCTGCCTTTTAGGTAGGTTTGAGTAGTAGCAGGAAAATTCAAAATAATGGTGGTGGGAAGGTGTAATGGTAGTGGGACTGATGCTGAAATATTGAATGTAATCCATCATTGTGAACAACTTTATGAGAATAAATTGAAAAAATAAAAAGAAATAAAAAGGGTGGTTTCCCCTCCCACCACTGCCGAGATGTGACCCTGGGGGCCGCACACACGTGCGGCTCCTCCGCAGCTGCACGAGCGTGAATCCAGACCCAGCTGAACCAACTTCAACATGGGCAGCTCCTTGCAGATTGTCTCCAGCCAGAGAACTAAGCCACGACCCCATGCCCGCCCAGGAGGGGAAAGGTATTTCTCTCGTGCACCTGTCCCTTTCCCGGGGATGAAGGGCGTGGGGACCGCGATATTATGACAACCACAGATGGGGTTTACAAGCTTGCAATGATCGAATATCCGGAAGAAATCTCCCTGGACTTAGTTGTTAAAGTACAGAAATACAAAATTTCTCTTCACAACAGGTCTGACTCTAGTGGGGTGCTCCTAATAATAATGGTGAGGTTTGTGTTGAAATATTGAATGTAACCAAAGTAAATAGAAAGTAAAGTGAAAAAAAAAAGGGTGGTTTAAGATTATGAGACAAGTGAATAGACTTTTATAGAATATTAAAAGACAATAGTAGCATTAAATTTTATTTTTCAGAATGGAAATGTAAGAGTTTTATGAATGATAAATTTACAAAAATTTGTGTGGAATATAGAGACCATATACTTAGAGAGAACAACACAGATATAAGCATTAAAGGCAAAAATAAATGGTCAATGTACAAGTAATCATTTTTTAGCAGAACTCTAACCATAGAAAAGGCATATAATTATAGCAAAATAACATTTTCTACATATTTCATGTAATGTCGAAAAAGTGACACATACATCTAGACATTTGGATGATAAACAACTAGGATAAAGATAAAAATTAATTATGATCTGAAGACAAAAAACAGGTTTTCTGCAAAGAAACAAACATGAATTTGTCTCAGAGTCTCATTTATAACCTTAAATGTCAGTAGATAATAAAGCAATGTTTATTTTTTCTCTGAATAAAGAGTTTTTAAACCCCAAACTTTCAGATGTAGTCAATTAGAGAAGATGATAGAAACATATTTTTTGATATAGGGAAACTCTGAATACAGCAATTTATCTATCATAATTGATAAAATTATTTGTATATTCCAACTAGTTAGGGAGTGACGCAAAATTAAGAGCTCAAGAATGAAGTTAGAATATAAAATGAGTAAGTTTGAGTAGGATGGTCGCTTTAATAGTTTTTTTTTGTGTGTACATGTAAGAATGAGGATAATATAATTAACACAGTTGAATTGTGTTTTATATGTATATATGAATATATCTTTACATCTTTATAAATTAAAACTCTGACTTGAATGCTAGTGCCCAGAAGACAGGAACACAAATCAATTATACGTAAACTCACTTGAGCAGTATCAAAATTCCCACCTGGCACATAGTTAAATTTAGTAACAAAAGGTTCATCTATGAAAGCATCAGTAAATAAAAACCAGAATTTCCCAATGAGGTGGAATTTTTTAGTTTAGTTTTCAGGCCAAAGCATTAAGTGCTGGATGTCTTTGAAAGAGAGCTGCTACTTGCTTGTTTTGCCACAGAAAACGGTTAAGGTGTTCAAGAGGACCCAGTCTAAAGAAAACGAATTTTAAAAATTCTAATTACCCTTTGGAGTAAACAGCTTTTTGTTTGTTTGTTTTGGTTTAGGCTACATGCATTGGTGCTCAGAGCTTACTCCTGGCTCCACTCAGTGATCACTCTTGGTGGGCTCAGGGGACCATATGAAACTCTGGGCATCACACTCAGGTGGGCTGCATACAAGGCAAGTGCCCCTACTTCTTGTATTATGGCTCCACTCCTAACCCACCCTTTAAATAAATACAAAATGGCTTATTGTTTTGTAAACTTCCAGCAAGCCAAAGTGTTCTACTAAAAAAAAAAAAAAAAACACTAAGGGACTGGAGAAATAGTGCATCAGATGATATGTCTGCCTTGCACACGGTCTACCCAGATTCAGTTCCTGGCACCCCATATGATTCCCTGAGCACCACCAGGAGTAAGCCCTGAGCACTGCTAGGTGTGGCCCCAAAACAAAACAAAGCAAAACAAAACAGAACTATAAGGAATATTATAAAGAATGGGAGAACTGAGCACCTTTCTTATAAACATTCTTTCCCTTGTACCAAAGTTAATATTAATATGGCTGCTAATTTCACAGATAGCGTACGCCACCACGCCCCTTTCTTTTGCCTTTCAGGTCTGACTTTAACAAACATATCTCAACTGTTTATTGTGCTTTGCTTAAGTTGAAAAACCAGTCCCTTGAGAGCCATAAAATCTTTCCAGAAATTCCAGCCCAGAAGTCTGGCTCTTCTCCAAAGCCTGCACAGTGGAAGCTGCTTCCAGTGGGGGACCCAGCCAAGAGCAGCTGGCAGTGGCACTGAGGCCCCTCGGCTGCGCTCAGCGAGAGGTCTGGAGGTGGCCTTTCTTTCTTCCATGGCTTATGAGTCCGTCAGCTTTGTGCTGAGGCCTTGCAGTTGCTCCATAATTTACAAGCACATAACGCCACAATTTTTCAAAAATAAAGACCTGCTTTATTTTTAAATGGCTGCTGAGCACAAATGTCGACGCATTTTCATGTTTGAAAGTTTGAAAGTTCTAAACATCTTGCTTTTGTTGAATCATAATAGTTTGTAATTCATGAAGTGAAAAAAGAAATTTTAATTTAAGTGTGAATCGTAATGCCCATCCTGTTTGCCGGGGGGGGGGAGGGAAAGGGGGGTGCGAGGACTTTGGTCAGACCTGATAAGATTGGGAACTGGAATGTCAGAAGCAGGAAGTAACTGTTTTTGCCTATGACTGATTCTAATTGCTCATATTTTGAATTTACTTATCTTCTAATGCAAGAAAATGTTAGACACGTAGTAAATATTTACTAAAAATAATGGAATCCATGAGGAAACTGTGAGGTAACTGTGCTTATTAGATTTTTCTAGAATATTCTTTTAAAAATATCTTCATTACACTGAGAAGTATAAGTTTTTCTTGACTTCTGATAGAAGTAACATGGTTTTATGTGAGTTTTAGGCAGTTAAAAGAAGAGGTGCTTTGGACACAGTATGGACCTGTGTGAAATGGCACAAAGCTGGCAATAGCCCTGGGAACCACCTAGTCTGGCCAAGCAAAATCCCAAAGAACATCCTACAGTGATGTCATGGGAAACCTCTCAACTTTGGAGTCAGAAAGTCCTGGGTCTATATCCTATATATGCTTGGGTAAGTTAACTATCAAATAGATTATGTATTGTGAGGGAAGAACTGATGTTTTCATGACCATCATCATGGAAGAAATTTGGGAAGTGGAGATTGAATAATTCAGAGTCACTGTAGGGTCATCTTTCCAGGAACTGAGTCTCAGAGCCCTTGTTCCTCTGACACTGCATACATTGCCTTTAAAGCACCCCCTTGCTCCTAGCAGTGCTCCAGCAAAAGAGCCAACTTGCTATTAACACTTCTCTTTCCTCAATACCTGAGAGGAGACAGAAACTCAGTCATGTCTCTGTGCCTTTCAGCTCAGTATAATTTAGTTGGCTCTTTCACAAGACCTGGGAGGATATTTGTGGAATGATCTGCAATTCTCAAGTGGTAGAGGAATGTTTTACTCAACATGAATGTTTTGTGCAAAGTGTATGGGTTCATGCAAGTTCTGTAGAGCAGGAATGGAGAGAAGGAAACACTTGCATAGGGCAAACACAAGTAAAATTCTGTTATAATAACAATCTCAGAGCAGTTCTTTATATGATTAAGCTGACATTTTCCTTCTCTGGTAGAAATAGTGGTCTTTTATCAGGCAGAACTGCTCCACATTTCACCGAGAAAGAAGCATAGCGTCACAGCTAATTTCTGCCTGTGCCATATCTAACTACAATATTTGGCCAGTAGCTTAACATACTTGGTTTCAGGGGAGGGAAATTAGACTGAGAAACTGGTGTGATGAACTTACCTCCAAACTCAGGATAAACAAACTCCCTTTGATAGAGTGTGGGTAGGTAAGAAGTTAGAGTTTATATTAGTTAAAGAACTTGTTTTCTTATCCGAAGAATAAATTAGCAAACTTTTTTCCATTATTGGTAAATCATTGAAATTTAAAATAAAATAATTGATCCAAATATGCAGCCTGATATTGACACCCTGATCTAGTATACACACTGGGTCCTTTCCACAGAAAATCCATTGCTTATAGCTGCTATACCATCAGTACAATTCAAGTGAAGATCTCCTGATTATTTTTTCTTTCTAAACAAATTGAAGTTTATTTGGAAAGATGTGAGGGAGAAGTCTGTGTTCAAGAGAGAACACAAGCGGGGCTGGAGCGATAGCACAGCGGGTAGGGTGTTTGCCTTGCATGTGGCCGACCCGGGTTCAAATCCCAGCATCCCATATGGTCCCCTGAGCACCGCCAGGAGTACTTCCTGAGTGCAAAGCCAGGAGTAACCCTTGTGCATCGCCGGATGTGACCCAAAAAGCAAAAAAAATAAAAAAACAAGAGAGAACACAACTTCTCCTAGAGTAGAATAGTGAACCAGAGAACATTGAGACAAGCAGGTGACATGTTTTCTTTTTTAAAAAAATTTATTTATTTATTTTTATTTATTTAATAATAATTTTCTCTCTATATATATTTGTTTTTTGGGTCACACCCGGCGATGCACAAGGGTTATTCCTGGCTCTGCATTCAGGAATTACCCCTGGCGGTGCTCAAGGAACCATATGGGATGCTGGGAATCAAACCTGGGTCGGCCACGTGCAAGGCAAACGTCCTACCCGCTGTGCTATCACTCCAGCCCCAATAATTTATTTTCTTTAATTGAGTCACCATGAGAACAGTTACAGGGCTTTCAGGATCAAGTCTCAGTCAATGATCAAAATGATCAAAAACCCATCTTTTCAGCAGTGCACATGTTCCACCACCAAGAACCCCAGCATACCCCCACCTCCTGCTCCCCACCCTGCCTGTGTGGCAGATGATTTTCACTTTACTCTCTCCTTACTTTGATTACGTTCAATTTTTGACAGAAAACTCTCTATCATTATTTGGAGTTTTCCCCCAACAGTCAGACCTGCCGGAATGGCATCTTTCTGCCAGCAACCACTGCATTCCGAGATTGGTTTGTATGCCTCTGGGATCATGGCTGTTCAGGAGCGGAGGAGCTGTTCATGGGCAGCCACTCGAGGTCTCATTTGGGTGGAAGCAGGGCTGGTTCTGCCCCCCTCCCCCAATCTTGAGATTCCCCATGCGTCTGATCACTGCAAGCTCCTACCTCTCTGTCCAATTGGTTCTGAACTGCTGTGACGGTCGCCATGCTGCCGCAAAGGGGAAAAGGCCAAGGGACAAAACCCCTTCCCCTCCAGGTGCTGCACGGGGCTGTAGCTTAGTTTACAATCCAGGAGTATATCTGCCAGCAGCTGCTGTCTTCCAAGATTGGTTTCTGTGCCTCTGGGATAATGGCCGCTCAGGGGTGGCAGAGCTGCTTCTGAGCATTTTTTTTTTTTTTGTATATCAGGAAAGGTCGGTTTGGAGAGATATCCCAGTCCCACATACCAGAGCCATGTTAGTAGAAGCTGTGTTGCTGGGACTACATCTGGAGAAGGCAGGGATGCTGCACCTTCTCTGTCTGGCACCCCAGTGTTGTTGGCCCTGTGTGGGGTCCAGAGCATTCTCCGGCTTGCGGTGCCCGCTGGCTGGGATTCTTCACTGCTAGGTATGGCAAGATGGTGCCGAGGGCAGGTTGAAGGCATCACTTCTGGTGGCAGGGGCGGGCTGGAAGCTGGGCTGGTGTCACCCCCATTCCAGTGCCCCCACACCATTTGTAGAGATACCCCAGTACCACATACTGGAGCCATGTTAGTAGAAGCTCAGTGTCACCAGGACTTCATCTGGAGAAGGTGGGTTGGCTGCACCTTTTTTGTCTGGCGCCCCAGTGTTGTTGGCCTGGTCTGGGGTCTGGAGCATTCTCTGGCTTCCAGTGCCCACCGGCCCAGATTCTTCACTGCTAGGTGTGGCCACAAGTGACATATGTTTTCGATGTAGAACACAGACTTGAAGAGCAAGGCCATACTGATTATTTAGTACTTTAAGCCTAGCCTGTGCTGGAGCGTTATCACAGTGGGTAGGGCATTTGCCTTGCACACGACCAACCCGGGTTTGATTCCTCCGCTCCTCTCAGAGAGCCCAACAAACTACTGAGAGTATCCCGCCTGGACAGCAGAGCCTCACAAGCTCCCCGTGGCCTGTTCGATATGCAAAAAACAGTAACAACAAGTCTCACAATAGAGACGTTACTGGTGCCCACTCGAGCAAATCAAAGAGCAATGGGATGAGAGTGATACAGTGAAGCCTAGCCTGAGTCAGGCTATTTATTAGATATGATGTTTCTCCATTTGGCAGAGCAACAGAGAATCAAACAAAAAGTAGTTAGAAAACTTGCGAATGTCACAGTGCTACTAAGTGACTGGTCCAGTTTTTAGACCCAGACCAGGCCAATACAATGAAAGCATCAGGCATGTCTACTGTACTCCAGTCTCCTGTCTCCAGCCCACTGCTCTTTCTGCCAGAGTTCAGTGTATTATCCTGGGTCTCACAGTGCAGCACTGAACATCCATCCAGATCTCTGTCAGTCTTAGCCTTGTGTTTCCTCAAGTTGAGGTTTATGATTTTCAGTTGCATTATTGCCAAAGTTAGTAAGAGCTGTTGGCAAAGTCACAAAGCTTCTTAGAAACTCCCTCATTTCTGAGGCCTCCTGAATGGCCCCTTTGTCCACTTAACTATGCACTTTGAAAATAATCAATGGTTTGTGTCACATAAATGTGGCCCATGTGGGATTCATTTTCTATCTTTTCATTCAGAATGTAGATTCAAATGTACAAGGAACTTACTCTGTAAATACTTATTCTAAAACAAGGCTATTGTAAATAACAATAATAATCACATCATAATAGTATTAGTAGTAGATATTCTTTACAAGTAACACAGTATGTGCCAGACTTTTATAAGTTTTATATGTTAGCTTATTTTTTATCACTTTTTATATAGTTAGTTCATTTAATCATCATAAAACACAGACAGGATGTAAGACAAGCACTATTATCACCTCCCTTTCTGACACCTAACATCTAAACTACCCCAGAGAATAAAGGAAGAACAAAATAGCACAACTCTATTCCCTAAAGCTTGAGAGATTCTTGACCAGAGGACAGATTCCATGTTTAAGTGATTTACTGAGGGAAGGATTTGACATGGCCTTTTCATTTCTCCATACATAATCCTGAGTGGACTATTGTTGATCATTCTGTTATCACTGAAAATCAAAATCAACAATCATCCAGGTTAAATAAGGAGATACCTCATCAGGGTAGGACTGGAGGCAAGCCACAGTTAGAGCTGACAGAACCAGGAACCCACCAGCCAGACCAATCCCCACTTGAATATTTCCTTCTTAATCACCAGCCTCCCTTGTCTCCAGGCCTGAGTGTGAGTGTGAGAGCAGCCCTAAAAGAGCAGCTAAAGAAGCTCTAATAACTCTCTTGCCAGAGGAGGATGCCTTCATCTCTATCCACTGCTTAACACAAGGACGAATCTAGACCTTCTTCTGTTTCAGAGGTTCATGGCACCCATTGAAAAGTCCACTATAGGGGCTGGAGTGATAGCATAGCAGGTAGGGTGGTTGCTTTGAATGCAGCTGACTCGGGTTCAATCCCCAGCATCCCATATGGTCCCCTAAGCACCGCCAGGAGTAATTTCTGCAGAGCCAGGAGTGACTCCTGAACATCGCTGGGTATGACCCCCCCCAAAAAAAAAAGAAAAGAAAAGTCCACTATATCCAGGGGAAGATAAACCCAGAGGGGAAAATGACATGATATCTCAAATGTCAACTACACTGAGAAGACTATCCCAACTATCCCAACTTGAAAAGTCTCTTCTGGACAAAGCAACATTAATGGGATGGAGAAAAACTTAAAATGATCCCCTGTATCTGGCAAGACACCACCTTAACCAAAGGATCAAGTTAACAATACTTGTAATAGAAAATTGTATGACTGAAAATTATGTATTGAGAAGAACACAAAACATGCAATCATTTTACTAATGTTTCTGCAAAAATGCCTAGCCTGGATCTCATTATAAAGAAAAATTCGAAAGTATTAAAGTTAAGGAAGATTCTGCAAGAAAATGCTTCAGAAATATCGCTGCTTTTACATTAAAACAATTTAGGAGTGTTCCAGATTAAAAGATAACGAAAATGTATGACAAATATGTGAATTCATAATCCAAGCTCATGAGTTCTTGGATTAAAAGAACTCATGAAAAAAGAATATTTCTGAAGAACTGAATTCTAAACAAGGTCTGTATGTTAGATTATATGGCACTCATTATATAATTATATAGTGTTCTAAATAATATCCTCCTTCTTGATTTGGTCACTGTTTATCAGCGGTTAGTCCTAGTTTCTTTGAAACTAAAATCTCTATTGAGATTCTGTGGTTTACAATGCTATTAATAATGGTTTCTTGTGCATGTAATTCTAACACTACCTATTTTTAGTTCCTTTGATAATAAACATTAAAGTCTTCAGGGATAGGGAATTAATAGATTTCAGTTAATTCTCAGATAATGTAAATTAGTGGATGGATCACATGATACATTCTTGGTACTATTTTTCTGTTTGTCAAAGGATAAAATCATGTCAAAATAAAAGCTGAGAAATAAGACCCCAACATACATTTCCTGCCCCTTAATTGTTTTTTTTCTTTTCTATACTTATTACCAAAATGATACATATTTACTTGATCATTTGTCTTCTGCTATTATAAAAAAAATTAGCCTTTGATCTAGTTTTTCCTCGGTATACTCTCTTCACAGAGACGAGTGAGGAGACTACTAAACTGGCACAGAGTAGTGCACAAAAAGCAAATAAATGCAAACCAATGTCCATTTTCAAGGGAATACATTGGATAAGTAAATCTGGAACAAGAATACACAGAGAACTATAACATGTACTGTACTGGGTATAAAATATATTATAAGTATGTTAAAATTAAAAAAGCATGAATGAAAAATAAAAGCTTCCCAGAAAAAATTCCTACAAAAGAACAATAGAGTGATGTTAGATTTCTTTAAAATATTTTGGATTTATTTTTTACCATTTTTAAAAAATTTTAGTTTATTAAGACATTGTGTTTTAAAAGTTATTCATAGTTGAGTTTTAGGCATTCTATTTGCCCCAGCACCAGTCTCCAGTATCAACTTCCCTCCACTATTGTTCCCAGATTCTCTCCTACCTTCTTCTGTCCCTGCCTGTTTCCTTGACAAGCACATTTTTGTTTGGTTGCTGTGTTTGGATTCTCAACTCCTTTCAGTGTTGTGGACTTCATGGATTAGCTCTATTGCTATACCACTCCTCTCCACTGCCACTGTTCCAAGGTACTGTGGTTTACATTACTGTCTGTGAAGTGATTTTATTCATACATCGTTCCAACACCACACCCACCATCAGCATGCTCACCTCTTTCCGCAAGCGTCCCAAGGACCATCCGATTCCCTTCCCTCCCAGGTAAGCTCAATGCTGTAGGCCAACTTTCCTGTTCTGTTGCCTTTGATTATTTGTTGCTTCCTCATTATTTTTCCTTGTGTCCCGCCCATGAGAAAGATCATTCTGCACTGTTCCTCTCCTTCACTCAGCATGACACCCTCCAGTTTCACCCATACTAAAAAATTACATTATTCCATTTTTCCCCTTAATGACTGTTCAGTATTCCATTTTGTACATAGTACCATTTCTTTATTCAGTAATCTGTTCTTTGAAACCTGGATTATTCTAGATCATGGTGATAGTGTATAGTGTTTCAACAGACATAGGAGTTAAAATTGTTTTTTTGCAACAGTGTTTTTTGGTCCTTGGAAAAGATGTCAAGAAATGCAATTGCTAGATCTCATGGAAACTGAATTATTAGCGAGACTTTTTTTTGAGATGTCTCCATATTATTTTCCAAAGAGTTTGAACCAGTGGACATTCCCACCAATAATATATGATTCTTTTATTGATGATTCTTTCTCCCTACATTCATTGTCCACACCTCTTTGTTGTTAATTTGTTTTGTTTTGTTGTTTTAATGTGTGCCAGTTTCTCTGGTTTTGATTTGCACTTCCCTGATAAGTGACACAGAGCATTTTCTAATATACTAATGGTCATCTGTACATATTATTTGAGAAAATGTCTGTTAAACTTTTCTCCCCATTTTTGGATGGTGTTATTTTCGGGTTGTTGTTAAGTTTTACAAGTGCTTTATATATTTTGGTTATTAACCCTTTGTCAGATGAGTGTTGGGCAAATATTTTACTCAGTTTCTGAGGCTAGTCATAGTTTCTTTTGTGGTGCAGAACCTTCTTAAAATTTGATATAGTCCCTTTTATCTTCACTTTCATTTCCTTGGCCAACAGCACTGAGTCATTGAAAATGCTTCTAAATTAAATGTCATGTAGATTCCTGCTTATGTTTTTCTCAAATAACTTAGATTTAGGTCTCATTTAACCATTTTTAATTAACTATCATGCATTGTGTGAGATAAGGTGTGATTTTTTTCCTTTCACGTGTTGCTGATAAGCTTTATAAATACTATTTGTTGAGGAGGCTTTCCTTGATCCATTTCATGCTCTTTGCTCCTCTGTTAAAGATTAGCTAACCATATACCCGAGATTCTGTCCCTGGGTTCTTAATTCTATCTCACTGGTCTAAGAGTTTATTTTTATTCCAATAGCACATTGTCTATAGCTTCAAAGTATAATTTAAAGTTTGGGAAAGGCCTTTCACTTAAAAAATCTTTTTTTAAAAGCCTTTCACTTAAAAAATCTTTTTTTGTAGGTTTGTTTTGGGGCCACACCCAGCAGTGCTCATGGTTTAATCCTGGCTGTACTTAGGGGGTCACTTCTGGTGGGGCACAGGGGGCTATATAGGCTGTTGAGGTTAAAACCCAGGGCTGGACACATGCAAGGTAAGCACCTTATTTTCTGTCTTATCTCTCTAGCTTCCTATCTTCTTTATAAATTAGAATTTCCTTAGCAGTTTGTGAATTCTTATTATTCCATATACATCTCAACATCATTTGATCAAAATTTCAAAAAATGTTACGAGTATTCATATAGGGGGTGCATTAAATATGTATAGTGCTTTGGATAGGGTTGTCATTTTGATAATAACAAAGCCCAATCCATGTATTTTTACAACGATTTATAAACTATGGCATGTGGCAAGAGTAATTAAGAAAATAAAAATTATTTATCTGGAAACTATGTTTGAAAAGATAAATAACAATGAACAATAAGGATAACTCAACATTTAAACAGAAAGAATACAAACACATATATCAATAATATAAAAATCTCTAGTCAAGTGCATAAGTTCTTAAGAAATGTATTTTTAAAAAGTGGCACAAGACAGAATAGGAAAAAAAAAGCATGAAAAAAATTCTATTCCCCAAAGAAAAATCCCTAGTTTGATTAACAGGCATTCTAGCTCTGGTAATTTTATGAATTCTACTTTTTTATTGTTTTTGGTAAAATGTCCATATAATTTCCATTTATCTTTGTCTTACCTAACCTTGTCATTGTAAATGTGTTAACCTCATGAAGTAAATTAGTCATCTTTTTTCTTTCCTCACCTCTTTCTCTATCTCTCCCTCCCTCTTTCATGTCTCTCTTTTATTAAAACTATTGACAACTCAACTTTACTTAATGCATTTAGAAGATATATGCCATAATAACCAGGACTTTTTCTCCTCATTGTGGTATTTAAAAGAGATGCTTAACTCAGAAAAAGTTATTAGAAATCCAGGAATAGAAGACAGTCTCCACAATAGTGCCAAAAAAAAAAAACCAAGAAAAATTAAAGTAATAAAAATAAGAAAATAGAAAGAAAAAGAACAACATGGATGTTGCTGTATGTTATATGACCAACTGTACAAAATGATTAACAAAAATTTTTGAATATAAAAGAATTTTAAAAAGCTGCTAAATATAAATTTAGGTATTACAGATTAATAAGATTCCTCTATTCCAGTATCTTATTTAATTAATTTATTTTTAAAAAATTTTTCTTTTATTAATGAATCACCATGGGGGTACAGATACAGGTTTACATATTCTCGTGCTTGTGTTTCAGTCATATACAGCTTCAGTATCTATCCCTCCACCAGTGCCCGTCCTCCGCTGATGACCCCATCATCCCTCCCACCCACTCCTACCCCATTCCCCTCCCCACCCCGCCTCTTTGGCAGGGAATTCCCCTCTCTTCCCTCTCTCCCTTTGGGCGTTGTGGTTAGCAATGGAGGTCTTGGGTAGTCAATGTGTTCGGTCTATAGTCTGCTCTGAGCATGCCTCTGCCATCCAGAGCAGGTCCTCCCACCACATTTTTGCTTGGTATTCCCTTCTCTGTCTGAGCTTTCCTTTTCCCCAGCATGTGAGGCCAGCCTCCAAGCCATGGAGCAAATATGGTACTTATTTCTGTTTTCTTGGGTGTTAGTCCTCCATTCTGTTGTTTTATATTCCGCAGATGAGTGCAATTCTTCTATGTCTGTCTCTCTCTTTCTGACTCATTTCACTTAGCATGATACTTTCCATGTTGATACACTTGTATGCAAAGTTCATGACTTCATCTTTTCTGACAGCTGCATAGTATTCCATTGTGTAGATGTATCAAAGCTTCTTTAGCCAGTCATCTGTTCTCGGGCATTCGGGTTTTTTTTTTCCAGATTTTGGCTATCGTAAATAGTGCTGTGATGAACATACATGTGCAGATGTTATTTCGACTATATCTTTTTGCCTCTCTGGGATATATTCCCAGAAGTGGTATTGCTGGGTCAAATGGGAGCTCAATTTCTAATTTTTTGAGGAGCGACCATATTGTTTTCTAGAAGGGTTGAACCAGTTGGTATTCCCACCAGCAGTGTAGGAGGGTCCCTTTCTCCCCACATCCAATAGAGACAAGGATGCCCACTCTCACCATTTCTGTTCAACATAATACTGGAAGTTCTTGCAATAGCAATTAGGCAGGAAAAAGACATTAAGGGCATCCAGATAGGAAAGGAAGAAATCAAACTCTCACTATTTGCAGATGACATGATTCTATAATTATAGAATCCTAAAACCTCCATTAAGAAGCTCCTAGAAACAATTGACCTGTGTAGTAAGGTCTCAGGCTATAAAATCAATACCCCCAAATCCATAGCCTTCCTATATGCAAACAGTGAGATAAAGGAAAATGACATAAAAAAACAACAACAATGCCATTCACAATTGTGCCACAGAAAATCAAGTACCTCGGAATCAGCCTAACTAAAGAGGTTACGGATCTCTACAAAGAAAACTACAAAATCCTACTCCATGAAGTAAAAGAAGACATGGGGAAATGGAAACATATTCCCTGCTCATGGATAGGAAGACTTAACATTGTCAAAATGGCAATACTCCCTAAAGCACTATACAGATTCAATGCGATCCCCATAAGGATACCCATGACATTCTTCAAAACAATAGACCAAGCAATTCTGAAATTCATATGGAACAACAAACCCCATAAAGAGCTAAAGTAATTCTTGGGAAAAGGATGATGGGAGGCATCACCCTCCCCAACCTTAAACTCTACTACAAAGCAGTAACAATTAAAACAGCATGGTACTGGAACAAAGGCAGAGCTGCAGACCAATGGAACAGGGTGAAATTTCCCTACACACCACCCCAATTGTATGAACACCTAATCTTTGATAAGGGAACAAGAAATGTGAAGTGGAGCAAGGAAAGACTCTTTAATAAATGATGCTGGCATAACTGGTCAACCACATGCAAAGGAATGGGCTTAGACCTTGACCTAACACCATGTACAAAAGTCAGATCAAAATGGATTAAAGACCTCAACATCAGACCACAATCCGTAAGGTACATTGAAGACAAAATCGGCAAAACCCTCCACGATATTGAAGCCAAAGGTATCTTCAAAGATGACACGGAACTAAGCAGAAATAGTAGAAACAGAAATAAACAAATGGGACAATTTTAAACTAAAAAGCTTCTGCACCTCAAAAGACACAGTGACCCAAATACAAAGGCCATCTACAGAATGGAAAAGGATATTCACCCAATACCCATCTGATAAGGGGTTGATATCAAGAGTATAGAAGGCACTGGTTGAACTCTACAAGAAGAAAACTTCCAGCCCCATCAGAAAATGGGGCGAAGAAATGAACAGAAACTTTCTCAAGGAAGAAATACGAATGGCCAAAAGGCACATGAAAAAGTGCTCTACATCACTAATCATCAGGGAGATGCAGATTAAAACAACTATGAGATACCATGTCACACCACAGAGACTGGCACATATTCCAGTACTTTAGAGGTATTCAAAGAAACAGAACTAATACATGTGTGGATATGTAATGGGGAAATACACATCTTTTGGCAAGTGGGCAGATAGATGGACAGGTAAATAAATGGATAGATGGTGAGAAGTTAGCTATATGATAGATATGTGTACAAATCTGAGTAACTATGTATGCATGAATGTATATATTTATATGTGTAGTATATTTTTCTATTTTTTATTATCCTGACTGAGCTCATGTATTACGTATTATTCAATTATTTATTGTATAATGAGAGAGCGTGAAGGGTAAAAAAGAAAGTAATTTGGTAAGATTGTTTAATATATGGTATTCAGAAAACTGGCTCTAGCGAGTATATGGTTATATGTATATCGTTATACATAAAAAGTTATGTTTGAGTCAATACTTTATACCATAATTTATATAAGACTGAATTTCAGAGGTATAATGCATATATATATATACATATATATGGTAAAACAGTAGAATGAATGGGAAAATCACAATAATTGTTTAAATCACTAAGTGAAGAAGTACTTTTTAAATAAGAACCCAAAGCACAAACCATAAGGCAAAAATTGGTTTTGACAACATCAAAATTAAAAATCTCTGTTCAATGAACCTCGCTATAGATTGAATTAACATATGGGTGGCAGATTAGGAGAACATATTTGCAACCTCAGAAACCATCAAGGGATTATCTAGAAAATATAAGGGACTTTTATATATCAACCAGAAACAAAAATAAGCACAAGAAAAATAGGCAAAGGGTGTATCATGTAAAAGAAACATAACATGGAAGGATTATGAATCACGAAATCATGAAATCCCGTTAATCACTGATTTCTCGGGCAGGCTCAGTAACATCTTATTTCGTCCTTTCCCTGAGATCTTAGAAGTCCATCTCGAGTTGGCCCTCCTAACGATGTTGCACTGGGGGCTCTTCAGGGTCAGGGGAATGAGATCCAGCTTGGTTACTGGATTTTGCATATGAATACACCATGGGAAGCTTGCAAGGCTGTCCCATGTGGGCAGGAAACTCTCAGAAGATTTCCAGTTTCTCCCAGAGGGAGAAGAAGGCTAAAGATTAACTATTAATTAAGAAGGCTTTGCGGCTGCGCACTTCTGAGATCTTGCTTTTAAGTCTCTCTCTGGATGTTGGCTGTTGATGGGATTACACACACCTGGGTTCCTCTGCCGGTACCTTCATGCATGAGGCCTGTCCGAACGTGTGGAGAGGGACCTCCAGCATGGCTGTAGCTAGGTTCTGGTGGTCTTTGGCCACCAGGAGCTCTGCTCAGGGTGGGGAGGGAAGCTGGAGCCCAACCCCTCCGAGGGGCCCCAGGGAAGACATCCAGACGTGCGGGCAAGGGATTTTCTGCATCACTCTCTTCTGAGAGCTTGCTTTTAAGTCTCTCTCTGGATGTTGGCCGTTGATGGGATTACACACACCTGGGTTCCTCTACCGGTACCTTTATGCATGAGGCCTGTTTGAATGTGTGGAAAGGAGCCTCCAGCATGGCTCTAGCTAGGTTCTGGTGGTCTTTGGCCGCCGGGAGCTCTGCTCGGGGTGGGGAGGGAAGCTGGAGCTCATCCCCTCCGAGGGGCCCCGG